>NW_023276623.1:0-45336 GCF_013357705.1 Chelonus insularis | reverse complement strand
CGGTAACTTATCGTCAAAGTTATCGCGGTCGGTAATTAGTGCGGATCAGAACCCACTTTTTTGACTTGGCCGGTGTTGCAGAGTGATCCAGAACCAGCCCTGCTTATCTACTGTAGTCCAATGGTCGATTACGATTTATCATATATTGCGGCAAAGCTTTACCACTTTTCGGTAAATTTTTACTCATAATGTTTTGATATTTTTTTGAATACTTATTCCCTCTTAGACTTCTGTCAGGGGTGATAATGCTTATGATATGCATTAGTGCTTTTCAAAATGTGTCCATAAGTTTTCTCATTACTATCTGTTGTTATTTTTGGATCCGGTGATTCTATAAATAGCAATTCTAAAGGACCAGGGGTACTTCTATATTTTATATTACCAATGTAAAGAAATTTGTTATCGAATCTTGTTTTAGAATTACCGACCATTAATCGATTATTTGATTATCATCCACACCATAATCAACAATAATATTATTATTATGTGTTGTTTGAAAACTTGTAGCTCCTTCTATAGGATCTTTTTTGATTAGCTTGTGAATTTCAAGAGTTTTTGTCATTTTTGGATTTAGAAATTCATAAAGTCCTTCATCCAGCACAAACTCGATGGCTGTTGATAAATGCTGTAGTCTCTCGATTAGTTGAACAGTGGAGTGCCTCAGATTTATATTTTACTAGTAAATTGGTATCTGATAGATCTGATAGATTACATTCGGTACATCACATTCTACATGTGTTAAAAGATCCACTCATTGAATTACGTTACTCATTTTTAGAATAGATTTTACCAAAATTTTTAACAATCAATCAATTATTTCAGTCTGAGAAACCTGTAATCAGCATTTTATATAAGTCAATTATATCTATTTATAAAGATATATTACAATGTTACATAAACAGTGATTATGTGAAAAAAAAACAATGTATGTGACTGGATCCAACCAAAAAGGATCAGTTTTTACCTCATAATTAAATTTATTTAGGAGTAAAAGTTATAAATTACTTAAATAAACCAGAAGTGAATAGCAATAAAATCATGAAAAAGATTTTTATATAAATTGCGTGCAATTTTTTTAGTATCAGCTGTCAAGAAATTAAAAAAAAGTTCGATTTCCAAGATTTTGTATTACAGAATATACATCTTTTTAATTCAGTTGATGCGATGTCAGAAAAAAAAGAATTTTTTTTCCTAGTTTACTGCCATTAATGAATAAATTACCACGAATCGTATTAGACAGTGAAAAACAAATTTTTTGTTATTTTGATAAAAAAATGTAAATCCGTAAGTTTATAAATGTGTAAATAAAGTATTTTTTATTATTTTTTATGTTGTCTTTAATGTTTAAGGTCGTTTTGGAACATTTCAAGTAGAAATATGTGAAAATTAAAAATCACCTTTGCAGAGTGTGAATTTTTAGGGTGATTATCACCCCTTCAAAACGTTTGTCCACCGAAAAAAAAATTGACAGTGACCACCTCGCGAGGTTTCCATGGTTGTATTTTTTGTGAAAATATTTCTCTATAAGATTTAATATATTTACAAGGAAAATATCCTCTCAACACGATATTTTTCATTAGAATTTCGGTATCCAAATAATACAATGCTGAGAACACGACAAAAGTGATAGCTTAGTGGATTTTAATAAGATAACAGATAAAATTATAAACGGAACAAAAATATTGTGGATCGCACCTGGATGTAGTGTTGTCTCTAATAGTGTCATACTAAATTCTTACAAAAGTATAGATTACGTATCTTCCTACAGAGAATGAGAGATATTAACCTCAAACTGCAGCCTGACAAGTGTGAATATTCAAAACCTGAATTACAGTTTTTGGGTCACGTCATTACGAAGGATGGTGTAAAACCTAATCCTGAGAAGTGTAAAAGTGTTCGAGAATTTCCTCGTCCAAAAAACATAAAAAACATTAAACAATTTTTGGGACTTTCAGGCTACTATAGAAAATTTATCAAAGATTACAACAAAAAGGCTAAACCATTGACACAATTGCTAAAGAAAAATGCACCTTGGGTATGGGAAGTAGAACAAGAAAAAGCACTTACAATTCTCAAAGAAGAATTATGTAATAGTCCAATCCTTGCATACCCAGATTTTTCAAAGGAATTTACCTTAGCTACTGACGCATCTGGCGTTGCAATAGGGGGATATTATCGCAAGAAAAAATGGAAAAGATCACCCAGTGTCTTGTACAAGTCGGGTACTCAATGCAGCCGAACAACGCTATTCAACTATTGAAAAAGAATTACTAGCAGTGGTATGGTGTGTAAAACACTTCGCCCATATTTGTATGGTCGCAAGTTCAAAATAATAACCGACCATAGGCCTTTGGTTTAGTTAATGAATCTAAAAGATCCTCATTTACGATTAGCCAGATGGAGATTCATGCTAGAGGATTATGATTATGAAATTGTCTATAAGAAAGGTGTTTTGAATACAAATGCAGATGCATTATCAAGAACCCGGTACTGGCGTACCGAAAGAAGAAGAATGTAAATTCAACTAGTAAAAAACGAAAAGAAATAGAACGAGGAGAATCAGAGAACCAAGTTAGGAAACGGAAGAAGTTGAGTGAAACTCAAACAGAAAAAAAGAAGAAAATGAGGAATCAGTAACTCATGATAAGAAACGGAAAAGAATAGAAGTAAACATAGAACAAAATGAAGAAAAAAAAGTAGAGGAAGAAAAGGAAGATAATACAGAAGATTTAAAAAGACCAGAATTAGCCTCACGAGCGAAGCTAGGAAAACAAATAATATTGACGAATGATCCAATACCTGAGGGTAGTGTGGATGTATCGTTCATTGAAGGAGAAAATTCACAACCCATAGAAGTCTACTCTGAAGAGGACAACCAAGAACATCACATTATTGTGAGAATTAATTTAGAAGGAGAAATTGAAGAATTGAAAGGAAAAATTCAAGAAATAAAACAAATAGCAGTTAATGAAAAACTTGAAGAACTCCACGTTGATCACGATGGATGTATCCAGTTAAGTGACTTTTTGAGTAAAGCTTTGGAAAAAATTTGGATAAAAGAATTTCGAAATAAGAAAATCACAATTTATCTTCATGATAAACGTAGAATGATTGCAACAGAAGAAGAGATACCGAAAATATTAAAAGAAAACCATGACAGTCTTACTGGAGGACATGGAGGAATTAAGAAAACCTACTACAGAATTGCAGATAACTATTTTTGGAAATCGTTAAGGAAAGATGTTGATAATTATGTAAGAAATTGTATAACATGTCAACGAAATAAAATCAATCGACATCCAACAAAAATGCCAATGGTGATCACCGACACACGAACCAGATTTAATACGAAAATTGCAATAGATATTTGTGGACCTCTACCTTCGACAAACAGGGGAAAATAGATATCTTTTGACCTTGCAAGATCAGCTTACAAAATATCTCGTCGCAGTACCCTTAAAAAATTTGACAGCACTACAGTTATTAATGAATTTTTGAAACATTGGGTCAGCTAGTTTGGAGTACCACAAAACATTTTAACAGACAAAGGAACAAACTTTACAAGTGAATTAATGAAGAATTTCGAAAAATTGTACGGAATAAAACAAATAACGACAACAAGTTTCCACCCTCAAAGCAACGGAAGCCTCGAACGAAGTCATCAGGTATTAAAAGACTTTCTGCGACACTTCTGTGATAAAAATGCTCAAAACTGGGACGAAATAATCCATTTTGCAACACTATATTACAATACATCGAAACATGAAGGAACTAAATTTACACCTTGTGAACTAGTATTCGGTCAGAACGCAAGAGATGTATCATCAGTCAAGAAACGTCATAATATACCATATACTGAGTATCTCAATGAATTAAAACGCAAGTTATCAAAGAATCTAGATGAATGCAAGAAAATGATATCCGAGAGTAAACAACGATCCAAGGACAGATATGATAGAATGAGTAATCCTCAAGAATTCAAACGGGCGATTTAATTTGGTTACGGAAAGAAAGTGTAGCTAACAATAAAACACATGCACTCAACCTACCATGGGAAGGGCCATATCGAATATCTGAACAGACGTCTGACGTAAAAATATTTAACTTCAAAGATTAAAAGTTGGAAGTTTTCTGAAAAACATTAAGCCGGGTGCCATATGATGGTCCGAATGAAAAAAAACACCTACGATTGTGTTGTAGATAAAAATAAAATCCCCTAAGATATAATATATACATAATGAATTTTAGAAAAGTAATGAGTAATATCATTTACAAAGTATAAATGGAAGAAATAGACATTGTTCTATATTATTGATATATTATTACAGCATAAAGATTCATTTAAATTCATTTATTAGTATATACAAAATTTATTACATAAACGTCAATTTTCCTCCTAATTATGTAATGCTAGCGCACTCTACAGTCTACAATGCTACTGTTGTTAAAAAGATCGCTTGAGGTAAGTTGCTCGTCCGTATATATACGGATTATAACAAAATTCAAACCAGAAACATTTTAATTTCGTTTTTACATATTTCTTTGAACCCAGTATAATAAAAATTCGTATAAATTTTATAAATCATTGTTAATTTTAGAATTTAAGATGCACTTTCTTTTAAAATAAGTATATAAGGCATTTATGTAAACTGCACTCCTCCATTTGCAAGTTTGAGTTTAAAAATCTTCTCAGGTAGAATAAAAAAATTTAATATGTACATGGAATAAACGAATACTGTTTATCAAATTTTGATGAAAAAAAAACCTATATTTTTCAACCGAATCATTACTTCTTTTATCTATTCTAACGATTGTTCAATTTAAGGCACTATAAAAAAACTTCATCAATATCATATTCCATGAATACTTCGAAATATGCGTAATCTTCTAAATTGTAAACTAGAAAAGCATAATTTCAAATATAATCCACGCATTTAACGTTATTCGTATATACCTAGTAAACACTGAATAAAACAGCAATATAACACAAAGGTAACAATAAAACAAGTTATATAACGAAAAAGTTTCATATATGTTATATAACTGTAATATATTGTCAAAGTAACAAGTTTATATTGCAGATATCACACCCATGTGACGTTGTAGCTATATAACGTAGTTATCTAATGGCAATATAATTAGCGTTACATGCATGTTGTATCTATGTTATATAACACTGTTATACTAGTAGTATATATTTTTGTTATTTAATGTTATGTTTCTATGATATAACACTGTAATCTCTGTGTTACATTCCATCTGTTATGCAACTGTTATTTAAATGTTACGTAACATATTTTTACTAATTTTAGGTAACATTTGTTGCATACGCGCAATGTTCTTCTAATGTAACATCGCCACTTCGATGTTACATACGTTCTTTGTATTGACGGCATATTCTACAGATGTAACATTACAAAATTCTGGTTATAGTTGCTTTTCCTTTTAATGTGTAGATAAACTGAGATTGATAGCAGATCGGGGTAATTGTTTCTAATCTATAAGGATATTTTACAGTTTAAGAACTATTTGTGTACCTAAATTGTCAGAGAATTTTTCGTTCACTTTATTATTGGCTATGTGTATTTAATACTCAGAAAATAAGGATTTTTTTATCAATTTGTTTAACCTAAGACATTTACAAAATGTTTTGTAATCTCAAAAATGAATAAATCTCAATTAAAATAAAAAGAAGACATTATATATAATAATTATTACAGAAGAACTAAAATGAACTATAATTCACACAATTATTCTCATTTTTCTATGTATTTATACATGTAACTAAAATATATGTTCTGTTATGCCGTGGATAAATTTCAGAATTTCAGTCAATTTAAATACACAAAAATTTATTTTAAGTGATCACAAATTTATTGTCACTTTTAATATTAATTACACTTAAATGTTTACCAGTTACTGGTCCATCTATATCTGTTCGCCCATCAACTTCAACTGGTCGATCTACATCTGTTCGCTTATCAACTGTAACTGATCGATCTATACCTGTTCGCCCATCAACTTCAACTGGTCGGTCTACATCTGTTCGTTCATCAACTGTAACTGGTCCATCTACATCTGTTTGCTCATCAACTGTAACTGGTCCATCTACATCTAATTGCTCATCAACTTCAACTGGTCCTTTAACACCAACTGCAGCTGACGTTGACGATGATGAACCATTAGCGCATATAGGAGATAATGTTTATATCAGACCCATAGCGTACGAGAGAGCTAGGAATGAGCCGGAACCCAGTAGATTCGTATCTACGTTGGCCTACAGTATTGGGGATACAGAGCGTTAAGTGAACGGTGTGTTCGAAGACAAAGAAATTGCCCGAGACTTGAATTAACACCTAGAACGGTTAATCTGATTATCAAACATTTAAAAAGTTATCTAAGACAACGTAATTATCTAGACCAATTATTTTGGTATCACGTTGGAAGAGTAAACACATATTTAGGACGTGCAATTACTGGTGCTAAACGTCATGTGGCGTCATCGAATGAAAATGTAGAATCAGTAAGAAATAATAATGACCAAGAAGACCAGGATCCAGAGTTGATAATGGAAAACGGAGGTCTGGAAGACCAAAATTCAGAGCTCGTTACGGAAAACAGAGATTTGGAAGACCAGGATTCAAATTTCGTCATAGATAACAGAGATTCGGAAGACCAGGAACCAGAGTTCGTCATTGACAACAGAGGTCTAGAAGATCAGGATCCAGAGTTAGAAAAAAGAGATCTCAACACAACAGATGAAGAAGATCTGATGAAGGGCATCGACTCAGAAAATGAAGACTCAGAATAACAAAGAAGGAATATATCTCTTTGTTAAGAAAAAAAAATACAAAAAGTATTGAACGTTTTTTTTTAAGGTTTATAATTGATGAAAATCAGTATGTTTTTGATATTCATTCTGTTTAAATCTACTTAGGATTTGAAGAAATGAAGTTCCAGAAAACGACTGATTATATAACATTATTTTTTAAAGTCTACTAGAATGTGACTAGTTTTTTATTTCAATAATAAAGTTAAAAAAAAGTCAACGAAAAAATATATTATAATACATTAGTCATACATTATTATATTAGTTAGAAAATATTGATGATGATTCAAAAAGAATTTTTGTATTGAACTGTTGTTAAAAATCAATAAAAAAATTTTAAATATGTATTTATGTAGTCGAAGATTTCTAAAGTTACCCAGGTAATTTTTTAAAAAAGTAAAAGTTTGTCATTGTTTTTTCAGAAAAATTTCAGGAAGTTATCCGTATTTTTGCTGAATACTTCTGAATAAAGTGTGAAAATCTTCTGAAATTAATCGGAAAAAACTCTGATAGATTTTTAGGGATACTTTTCATAGCTAATAGTTTTTTTCAGAAAAATTTCAGAAATGTCTCGTATATTTTTTGCTGAATATTTTTGAAAAAAGTGTAAAAATTATCTGAAAAAACTCTGATGGTTTATCAGGAACATCATAACATAGGTGTCTCAAACAAAAGTAGTTATCAGAATTTTTTCATTGTTTCTTAGATTTTTTATAAACGGAGTAAGATTGTTTCAGATTTTTTGATAAAATGAAGAAATGTTTTTTCCGAGTCTTTCAGAGTTATTCAGAATTTCTCAGCGAAATATTTCCGCAAGGGTATATAACTACAATATAACAGTGTTTACTGGGTAATTGGTAAAAAAATTATAATTTATACAATTCCACTTGAATTTTGCTTGAAATTACTTTATACTACCTGTAGTACACACTATTTACTGATACTAGTTTTCATTTATTATTTAGAAAATTATAACACAATATTCACACAGTGTTATCAAAATCTATACAAGTGTACTATCACACTCCGCCGTCCCCCATACGGCCTAAAATTAATTATAATTTATACAATTCCACTTGAATTTTGCTTGAAATTACTTTATACTACCTGTAGTACACACTATTTACTGATACTAGTTTTCATTTATTATTTATTCATTAATTATATTTGTTACTTACTGGTTATACTATCATGATTTTTTATTGATATTTCAATATTTAATAATAATTCGCTTTCAATTACACTCTTTGTGAATGCATGTAAATCATGACTGGCGAATGATGAAGATTGAGAAATATTCAACAGTTATAATGTGCCATAAATTGGTCAACTTATTTCCATAAATAACATTTGAAGCACGCATAGATCGCCTGGTGACATTTTCAGTTATTAAACTGGTATATTCTGGAAATGAATTTTGTTCAAGTTTTTTAATATTATCTAAAATGTAAGAACAAAATGAAAAAAGTGATATGAATATAATAATTTTCTACAGAAAATTGTATTCAAAAATATTGTGACCTGTAAAGGTCTAAATGGATGAATGTACTCCTAGTTTAGCAGTTAAGATTCGGTTGTGAGCTTCAGCAAAATTAGTTGAACAACATATCGAATATACTAAAATGTTCAGGTCGGGTTTTAAGGATCCACTGTCGATGATAAGAAAGAAATAAATTTTTCAAAAATTAATTCAATGGGCTCTGGAATATTATCAACGAGCCATTGGAAAGCTCAGAGTGATTTTATTCAAGTTATTGCTTGAATAACTAATTATTGAAAGTTTTCACCAAATTAAAATATTTCTGGTTTGAATTTTGTTATAATCCGTATATATACGGACGAGCAACTTACCTCAAGCGATCTTTTTTAACAACAGTAGCATTGTAGATTGTAGAGTGCGCTAGCATTACATAATTAGGAGGAAAATTGACGTTTATGTAATAAATTTTGTATATACTAATAAATGAATTTAAATGAATCTTTATGCTGTAATAATATATCAATAATATAGAACAATGTCTATTTCTTCCATTTATACTTTGTAAATGATATTACTTATTACTTTTCTAAAATTCATTATGTATATATTATATCTTAGGGGATTTTATTTTTATCTACAACACAATCATAGGTGTTTTTTTTCATTCGGGCCATCATATGGCACCCATTCAGCCATACTTATTCCATGGGTCAAAGTTGGATTTTTCACGTTTTCTCAAGTTGATACTTACTGACTGCAATCTGTAATACATGTTTATATTTTATCTACCCTTTAAGGCTGGGCTGTAGACAGATTTCCCCTTAGAAAGTTCCTAACAAATTTTCCTCTACAAATAACGGCGTCAAAAATGAATGAATTTAGTTAATTTGGGACAGATACCGCTGTCATCAGCCGTCAACGAGAAAATGATTTATTTTACAATAACCACTGTACCTATACTGTAAATCGTTGTTTTCCGATGTACATACTATTGTTCGGAATATTTAAAAAAATATTTTACAATAAAAAAAACGAATAAATAAAACAGTTTCAGGTGATCATTCACAGAATCGTATTTTTTCCATTCTCGACAGATGGCGCAGCAATGGTCTCTGAAAGGCATGGAATGATTATTGATTTTTACGACAGTGCGTATACAAATTACTCAGGGCCCTAAAACAAGTGACAAAGAGCGTTATATCTTCTGTCGCAGTCTTACTCATTCCATCTTTCTGCGCATGTGTTGCATATAAAAAAGTATGAGTAGAAGTAAGAAAGGCTCATGTTTGTAGAAAGAGAGAGACATACGACAATCGGCAGCGAGTTCTGGCACTTCGCCGGCAAGCTCTATCCCCTCCCTTCGAACCCAAACGAGTAGCTTATAATTTATAAATATAAACAATAGAAGAGTTAATGTATTAGCTCTGCAGACAGAGCAATACTAGATTTTTTATTTGCCGAGCCGAGTTCAAATCGAGCCGCAGCCAATTTTTTTTTCTCTTTTTTTTCTTTTAATGATATACAAGCGTTATTTTAGTATAACAAAATTAGTTTTAAATAATTTTTTTTATTAATTACTCTTCCAATTTATAGCGGAAGAGTAAGAAAGTTATTAAAAAGCTTGAAAAAACTTGTTTTCATGTCGCTACAAAAGAGGCAGCAGTTTTTTTGAATAATTATAAACATTAAGAGCACTTACAACAATTTGTGACGAGTTCCGGCAAATCGCCGTAAAGCTGGATACCCACACTCCATACCCTAAAAGCAGCTTAAAATAATAAACACAAAATATTCGTATGGAAGTGTGCTAGCTCCGTGGTTAGAGCGCCAGTTTCTTATTTTGCGGAGCAGGGTTTAAACCCAGTTATAGAAAGATTTTTGTAGCATTTTTTTTTGTTAAAATTGCATGTAATTGCAATTTTCGGATGCCAAAATTAATTTTAAATATCAATTTTAATTTTTTTCATAATTATTTTTCTAATCAATGACGGAAGAGCAATAAAAAATTAAAATAAAGCAGAAAAATTTATCTTTTACTCCAAGAGCCCGCTGAAAAATCTTGAGCCTATCGAGTTACCGCGTAAAACATTTTTTGTTGTGTAGTACTCACTTTTTTATTCTTAAAACTGAAAAGGCTGCCATCCTCAGTGGTGCATAAAATTTATACGATTTTTTAAATCTTCTAATATAGGTACAGTAATCGTACCTATCGAGTAACCGCTTCGAAGTAGGCTTAATATTTAGTACTTATTATGCAAAATAAAATAATCATTTAGTGCCTTGATTAATATGGGATCATCACCTCGGCAAGACATTTTTTAAGTTTTATTTTTTAGACAGGAAACGTACCTATCGAGTTACTGCTTCAAACTGGGCTTAAATTAAAGTTTGAATCTTCTTTTATTTAATAAACATTTATTTGGGTCTAAACCTGGGGCAGCAAACGTTAATAATTTATAAATGGTTAAACATTTGAGATACTCAAAGGTTTTAGAGATGGAGTGGAAGTAATGCATAATAATAGTATTGATATATATATAATGATAGTATAAATATATAAATTTAAAAATAATTTAATTTTATATAATATGTATAATACATATATTAGAGTAAATCTAATCAGAGTGTCATTTGGGGACATTTCTTAAATACAAGGTATTATTTGAAGACATTTGTATAGTTTGGGGGACAGTCCCCAAAAAAAATCATGTATCCAACGTATTATTTGAGGACACGATGCTGCCACGTTGTGATGAATTTTTTTTGTTTTTTGAAAAAAAAAGGTGAAAATGAGGGCAAAGGTACACTGTAATGCATACGCTGTACTTGCAGGGTTATTCGTTTTTTCTTTATCCATATATATATATATAGATAAATCCATCTAATGTATTATGTGGGGACAGGGGACTGGTATCCCCCCTCTCGATTTTCAAAATTCCGGCCTTCGGCCCGCACGGTTAAAGAGAGAGAAAATAACCCTGCAAGAACAGCGTATGCAATTACAGTGTACCTTTGCCCTCATGTTTCACCTTTTTTGTTTTAAAAAACCAAAAAAATTCATCACAACGTGGCAACGTCGTGTCCTCAAATAATACCTTGTATACAGACCAGTGGCTCAAATAAGACGTTGGATACATGAGTGTGTTTTTGGGGACTGTCTCCAAACTAGACAAATGGCCTCAAATAATACTCGGTAGTTTAAGAAATGGACCCAAATGACACGCTGATGAGATGTAATATGAGAGAATAGATAGAGATATAGATATATAAATACAAGATACATATGTATAATAATAAGATAGTTATAATTAAAATAAACTATATAGACAAACATAATATTCTCATAAAAATTAAATTAGTTTTTTAATTTATTTATTCATGCTATGATTATTTATTTATTAATACTATCATTATGCATTACTTTCACTCCATCCCTAAAACCTTTAAGTATCCCGAAATATTAACGATTTATAGATCTGTAACGTTTATATAATATAATATAAATATATAAATTATAATAATAATATATATAATAATATAATCTATATATATTATATTCATCTCTTAAATATTATCATTATAAATATATATTATTGTATAATCAGTCAATTCATATTTATAATTTTTTTTTAATAATTTAATTTTTTATGAGAAATATAAAGTTTGCTGCCTCAGGTTTAGACCCAAAATAAACCTGGCACTGATTGTCTATTAAATAAAAAAAGATTCAAACTTTAATTTGAGCCCAGTTTGAAGCAGTAACTCCATAGGTACGTTTCCTGTCTAAAAAATAAAACCTAAAAAATGTCTTGCCGAGGTAATGGTCCCATCATGGAGAATATAATAAGGAGGCCGAGCTCAGAGATAGAATTTTGATACTAAAAGTAGAGTTGGTGGATAGCTCTCCTAAATTCTACGGGCAGCGCTGATGTCAAGAAGCGTCAGAAAAATTGAAACAAGTGGGAGAATAGAAAAAGAGGGAGCGTGACATCCGTCCCCAATAAGATGTCAGTCAAAGGCATTTTACAATCTTTTAAATTTAAGTCTTTAAATGTATAATCTTACTGATTGTCAATCAAATTCTATGATGCCCAGATTTTTTATCTAATGATCATTTTAAAAATAAGCCTTATTCTTTTAATCTTTTAAAATTGGTTTTTTTTATTTTTAATCATTTAATATTCAATCAAATTATAAAAATTCTTCTTTTTTTAATGTTTATCATTTCATTGAACAGTCAACTTAAGAAATTAGGACTGGTAAATTATCTTGCGTCGGTATAGTAGGAAAAAAATTCACTAGTGTCACTGTTTTCTGATAGATAACAGTAATTGCACTGTTTTCAATCAAAAATTCGAAATGCTTATACAAAGAAAAGTCTTCTGTCTGGCTCATGTAATGTCATGTAATTCCTACTACATAAATAAGGATGTTTAGGCTTATAATCTAATGATAATAACATTTTTATCTTCATGTTAACGTAATAACGTAATCCAAGTGAAAAAAATTTGAAAACTGAATTATTAAAAAGTTGAAAAACTTCAAAAATAATGTCTGTCAGTATTATTCTCTTCTTTAATAAACATAAACAATTTTCGTGCAACGAAAAAAAAAAGTTTTATTACTTAAGTTTTTATAAAAATAAATCTGTAATAAAGAAGGAGCATTTTTTTATATAATCGAACAAAAGTATCATCTATATTAGATAAATTCAACAAAGAATGCATAAATGGAAAATATCCTGCATTATGAAGCATAGATAACATTGGTTTGGATACATTAAATTTAGAAGTAAGTTAGAAATTGTACAAGAAAGCTTGTTAAAAAATAATATTGATAAAGTATTCATCATTATTCTTATCATTAACGTAGGAAGAGCGGTAAAAAATTCAGTATTTATTATCGATGATATCGTATTTCAATGGTAAGATAACATAAGATATAACTCATATATACAATTTTCCATAAAAAAAAATATCATCCAAAAGGAAGGATGAACTCATTTACTACCAACATTAGTGGCCACAATTTATTTACTTAAAGCTGACTAGTGATTTATATTAAAATTTATTAATAAATTTATACTCATATTATATTTATATTTAAATCCAGGTAAATTGAGGTATTCATTACAAACACTGATTTATTTTTATAAAAACTTAAGTAATAAAACTTTTTTTTTTCGTTGCACGAAAATTGTTTATGTTTATTAAAGAAGAGAATAATACTGACAGACATTATTTTTGAAGTTTTTCAACTTTTAATAATTCAGTTTTCAAATTTTTTTCACTTGGATTACGTTATTACGTTAACATGAAGATAAAAATGTTATTATCATTAGATTATAAGCCTAAACATCCTTATTTATGTAGTAGGAATACATGACATTACATGAGCCAGACAGAAGACTTTTCTTTGTATAAGCATTTCGAATTTTTGATTGAAAACAGTGCAATTACTGTTATCTATCAGAAAACAGTGACACTAGTGAATTTTTTTCCTACTATACCGACGCAAGATAATTTACCAGTCCTAATTTCTTAAGTTGACTGTTCAATGAAATGATAAACATTAAAAAAAGAAGAATTTTTATAATTTGATTGAATATTAAATGATTAAAAATAAAAAAAACCAATTTTAAAAGATTAAAGAATAAAGCTTATTTTTAAAATGATCATTAGATAAAAAATCTGGGCATCATAGAATTTGATTGACAATCAGTAAGATTATACATTTAAAGACTTAAATTTAAAAGATTGTAAAAATGCCTTTGACTGACATCTTATTGGGGACGGATGTCACGCTCCCGAAAAAGAGATAGGGATAAGAAAATTAAAGCGCGACAGTGGTAGATCCGCCCACATCAGTTGAGGCCAGATAGCCTACAGAAGAAGGTACAGAAAACATGATTATTGTAGCTTCTAAAGTCTGTAACTTTTTTCAACATTAATATTAAGGAATAAAAAATGGCAGACTCATAGAGAACAGTCTGATCTATAATCCTGCCCAACTAAATGATTAAAAACCGTGAATCGACCTCGCGGGCAATTATGAGAGCATCAATTTTAGAGAAGAAGGTACAGAAACCATGCTTTTTGCCGTCTAAAATCTGTAACTTTTTTCAATATCAATATTGAAGAATAAAAATTGGCAGACTAATAAGGAACAGTCTGATCTATAATCCTGCCCAACTAAAATGATTAAAAACCGTGAATCGACCTCGCCGGCAATTATGAGAGCATCAATTTTAAAGAAGAAGGTACAGAAAACATAATTGCTCACATTATTGTCCGCGAGGTCGATTCACGGTTTCATTTTAATTGGACAGGATTATAGATCAGGCTGTACTCTATTAGTCTGCCAATTTTTATTCTTCAATATTGATATTGAAAAAAGTTACAGATTTTAGACGGCAAAAAGCATGGTTTCTGTACCTTCTTCTCTAAAACTGATGCTCTCATAATTGCCCGCGAGGTCGATTCACGGTTTTTAATCATTTTAGTTGGGCAGGATTATAGATCAGACTGTTCTCTATTAGTCTGCCAATTTTTATTCCTACAGTTCTTCAAAAGATGATTATTGTTAATTAAATTGATAAGTTGAGAATTTTCTAAAAGAGCGTCTGCTTCAAAAGTACAGCAAGACGGAATGGCTGGACGCTAAAAGGTTAAAGCAGCGCTCGCTATCTGTCTCTTTAGATATTCAAAATAGTCATAGAAATGTATTTCTTTTCTTTATTAACAACTACAAATGTTCAATAGTCGAGTATTGTTAATGTAATCGATTAGTTTGGAATTTTTTCATTAGAGCATCTCCTTCAAAAGTACAGCGAGACGAAAAGCTGGACGCCAAAAGGTCAAATCAGCGTTCGCTAACTGTGTCTTCCAATATACAATATAGTCATTAAAATTCATTTTTTTTTATTGATGTCCGCAATCGTCAATTTCTTGTTTTTCTCAAATTACTTTTCTAAAATATCAGTGCTCTGCAGTGGTCTGGGTGCGACCCGAAAGGTCCACACGACCAACTTCCCAGTGGAAAAAATAAAAAAACAATTTGAATAGAACCCGTTTCCATTTTTTATAACAAATGGAATTGTTATAAACGAAATGAGTCTGTTTTTATTCATTTGATATGGTTAGTTACTTATTTCAGTAAAAGAAAAATTGTGCGTTAGAAGAATTCGAATGTACCTCATAGATCCTTTTTTTCATTATTTACAACGAATTTCATTGTTATACACGAAAAAAGTATGTTTTCATTTATGGCATACGGTTGGTAACATTTTTTTAGTGAACGAAAAAATTATGCGTTGAAAGTACTCATAAATATAGAAAGGGTCCCTATTTTTATTGTTTATAACAATTTAAATCTTATTATTCAAATATTACCATGATCAATAATCATTTGTTAGTAACAATGTTCAATCGTTATGAACACAATTTCTTATTATTAATAATAATCATTGACTATTTTATTATCCTCAACGCTATTTTCTCCATCCCAAACACAAGTTTAAAATTTCTTTATTGCTGATTTGTTTTTTAAAAATTTTTTTTCTATGAAATACTGTCATCATATTTCTGTACAATTATTCTAAACATTTGATATTCATATTTTTCAAAAGATCTCGAAATTCCGTCTAAAAATGGTATAATTTATAAATTGCAGAATTTAGGTTGTTCACTATTTTTTCAGTTTTTTGATTCTGCATAAAAAATGGCTGGACCGATTTTGCTGAAAATCTAATCAGTTCTAAGTTACGTAATTACGCGTCGAATGCAGTTGGTCCCACGTCGATATCATTTTTTGTTCTCGAGATAATCGAGGCGAAAAATAATTCCGAACGCACGTACGAACATATTAACATACGCACATACGCACATACGAACATACGCACATACGTACATACACAGACGTCCACGTAAAAACTATCGTATTCAACTCTGGGGACCTTAAAACGTGGAGATATGTCAAAATTAGCGATTCGCAAAATCAGACCCATTACTATAACTTCCCACTGGGAAGTTAAAAAAGTTGGCTGTAACTGGGTTTGAACCCGGCTCGGCAAATTAAAAATCTAGTGCTCTGGCTGCAGAGCTAATACATTAACTTTTCTAGTGTTTAGATTTATAACTTATAAGCTACTTGCTTAAGTACAAAGGGAGAGGATAGAGCTTGCCGGTGAAGCGCCAGAACTCGCAGTCTTCTTTCTGATGAATAAGACGGAAATGGATGTACACTCGGCGTCCTTAATGCCTGGTCCATCACAAACTTTGATACCATCCGAGCAATTACCGATGGAGTAATTTTTTTTTCAAATAGAGATTCAACATCTAAATTAATTTAGAAAGTTCATGATTAAATACCCATTTAGAAAAAGCTCAATTCCAAGTCGGCGTATCCAAGCATGTAGTATAAAAACAAATACACATAAACTCAATATCGAGATTATGCTGGCCATGTGGTTAGAGCGTCAGAGTTCTATTTTGCCGGGCAGGGTTCGATCCCAGTCTTATAATTTTTTTTCTTTTTCATTTGTTAGATTTGCATGTAATTATAATATTGACATGCTAAAATGAATTCTTACTAACGATTTGATTTTTTCTTCTTAATTATTTATGTAATTTATCGACGCCGAGTTGGAAAACATATGAACAGGGTTATAAACACTTTTTTTACTATAGCTATATGAACGTAGTTTTTTTTAAGCAATTTAGAAATATTTAGAAGTAGTTGAAATAATCCACGGGGATTTCCGGCACTTCGCCGGCAAACTCTATCCCTACCCTTCGTACTCAAGCCTGCATTACACAATTTATAAACATAAACGTAATGTCAGATATGATGTGTTAGCTCTGTGAGTAGAACACCAAGCTTTCATTTTACCGATTAGGGTTCGATCTCTATTAAAGACAACACTTTGAAAAAAGAGAATTTATAGTAACTCGTTCGTCACCCTCAGCTTATTTCAGAAAAACAAGTTTTTTTCTGCAATTAATTGGAAGAATAATTTAATAAAATATATGAATTAATTTATAAGTATATAAAGTCACTTCAGCAAAAAAAAAGAAAAAAAAATTGCCTATGACTGGGATCGAACCCTGCCTAGCAAAAAAAAAGATTGGTACTCTAACCACTGAGCTATTATGGTTCCAACAATATTAACGATGCTTAAAAATTATAAGCTGCAGGCTTGGGCACAGAGAGTGTGGGTAGAGCTTGCCGGGGAAGTGCCGGAACTCGCCACAGATTGTTTTAAAACTACTTTTTATTGTTAATAAGTTGTTAAAAAAGGCTATTATCAATGTATTTGTACAAAAAAAGGTTAATGACCCTGTTCAAATATTTTCTCATTTGTCATCGATTAATTGAAAATAATTTCACATAAAAATTTAAATTTAAAACTCATTTTTGATGTCGAAATCGAATCTTCTGACTACAGAGCCAGCATATTTTCATTTGCTTTGTTTACGTTTAGATATCATAAGCTTCAGGCTTGATAACAGAGGGTAGGGGATGTGCTTGCTTGTCAACTGTTCGAACTCGCAGTTTTCTCTGAAAAATAAGACGGAGATAGATAGATATATTCTGTGCTCTGTCTTGCTCGGAACAGATTATTCTAAAATTTGTAAATTTCTTGGTGCCCTAAGGCCCCCTTTTTGTAGTGCATCCCTGAAAATTATCATTTTTCGAACGATTTCATTGTTACCTACTCAATTTCAATTGATGTCAAGCTTCGGCCTTTTGCGGCACAACACGAGGGCGTAAAGTCAACTCCGGGAAACTTTCTGACTTCAGCCCAACCTTAACGGGTCGGCGACATTATGCAAAAAACTAGATAGTATTTTTTTTGTCAGGTCGGTTGCCTGAAACCTTTGATATAGTAATGTAGAACTATCATTCTTCATGAAGGTGGAAAGATGACGCAATAGTTCATTTTTATTCAGAAAAAGTAATTTGGTGTTAAAAAATTAATTAATTAATTAATTTCACTTGATCAGTAAAAATATCAAATTTTATTGTATAACGATAATGAGAAAGAAAATATGATTTCTATTATTATAAGTATTTTTTATTTAGTTGAGTAAATGTAATTAGTTTAATTGAGTATTTTTAATTTATGTTGAAATATAATTTTGTGTATGCTTGTTGTAAAATTCAATTGCGGGTACTCATTTACGAGTAGAGTGATATATCATTTTCTCTGTATCATCTGAAGATGTAATACATAAAACGCTCGTGGTAGATAAAAACTTTAATTGAAGTGGAAGAATTGTGAATGTAATGAAAAAAATAAAATGTTTTAAAATAAATAAGCAACAAAAATTTATCAGTTTAATAATTATTCTAAATAACAAAATTTTTTTTATATCAATTGGAGTAAAACATTGTTTACTACCACATTGTTTTTGATTAAAACAGAATTAATATGGTTTAAATTGCTTAATATGTTTGAAAGTTAATTAATCAAATGGAAAAAAAAGGATAAGAGAAATTTTAATTAAAATTATTTATTAGCAAATTTTGAATTAGGTGTAACTGGAATTAAAATAGCTGATCTAAAATAACGTAGAATGTAGAGAGCTGGTTACACGTCGAGGTGATCGCAGACCAGTGTTGAACGATAATTAAGAGGTTGAAGCTGTTGAATCCTGAAAGAAAATATGAATTGGTATTTTCTCAGAGAGTGAAACGTATGCCCGTAATTAGACACAACATTGAATCAACATTTTTAATCAAACTTTATTAGAATTGAATCAAGTGGTTCTGTCAGCAGAAGTGTAAAATAAACTTCGTGAAGATTCATGCTGAATCTTCCAATAGACATGTGATCAGAGACTCACTTGATTGCTAATTGGAATTCAATAACAAAACTTGATCTTCTAGAATGTCTCATATCAACCAGTTTAGCCAGCAGATGTTCCTATCTGGAAATCATTGAGATTTGAGAAAATCTCAGCACTTGAAAATGTGGCTGTTTACGTAGTTGATATGTCTCATTTTTAATCAATTGTAGATATAGATCAAGGTATAAGTCAGCAGAAATCGTGTATAATTTCGTGGAAGACCATCTTAACTTCCTCAAGAATGTGACTTATACGCAATTGATCTAGTGACATAAGAAGAATCAAGGCTGGGCTTGATCCAAACAATAATGAACTTGACTCACAACTTAGTTGAAGATTGAATCCAGCAATATGACTTATTGTAATTAACCAAATACCAATGATAAAGAAAATCAGAGGCTTAATTCCAAAATTTGGATTGACCACACCAGAAATGTATTTAATTACAACGAAACGACACAGTGCACTCGTTGGAACCTTTTGAAAGACTGACTCATTTTTCTTTAAGATATCTTTGATTGAAAACCAAACATCTCTTTCTTTGTCCTGATTATGCGTCGATCATAGACTCATGTGCTGGTACAATCATCATGAAAGTAATAAAAGTATCAACAGATGAATGTAAACCAATACTTAGGTACAACATTGGACCACATTTAGGAGCTAAAATTAGATAGAAAATAAATAATTCACGATTTATTTTTATAACCTTGTAGCAGCCATTTTGGAATTGAAGCGCGGCAAAATCAATTCATAATTATTCAATTTTCTTTTTCATTTTTTAATTAAAAAAATCACTTGGATAATCGAAATTGCTATTTAGCGCACTACATCATAAAACAAGCTTTAATTTGGGACCAAAACTTTCAAGTAAAAATATAAATTTGCGGAGAAATTAGAAACCTACGATCCAATGTATTTAGATAAGGGGAATCAGTCGCCTCCGTGACTTCAGCCCAGCCTTAAAACGATTTCTTAGAATAGTATTGATAAATTCTGAATATAATTATAATTAAAAGGCTTCAATTGACGACAAATTGGCGTAGTAACTCAAAAAATAGGTTGAAAATAAGAAAAGTGAGGTCACAGAAATCTCCGTTGCACTGTAAAGAATAACAAATAGCCTATAAAATATTATCGATTTTTGAATATTTAAAAAGTTATTGATTAAAATGTACGGGCTGAAGCAGGCTAAAGTTATTTATAACAAAGAAACACAACGACAAGTACATTATTTTGCCCACGAATGGTTTTTTTCGGAATCCTCATATAATTTTACCTTAAAAAAACCTCGGTTCAAAACGGGAGGTTAGATTTTTTATTCCCTTTGTTTTGAATTGCATCCATACCAGACTATTGTAGAACCAAGAAAAGAGTGGTCTCGATTTGGTGTCTAATCTCCCGCCTCCTAATAAAATCTTATGGGGACGTGATATTAGACACCAAATCGAGACCACTCTTTTCTTGGTTCTACTATACATTGTGTTGCTAAGCAATGGTACAAATAGTAAATACTCGTTTGAAATTATATCTCTTTTTAGAAAGCATACAATGAATTTCCCATTAGAATTCTCTTGATATCGCCGAAAAATATTAAAATCTAAGATACTACCCTTAATTGTTTTCAACAAATTGCAATATTTATAAACAATACTCAATTGCTAAAAGATACATATATTTTTTTACGATAATATTATATTGATAACTCATTTAGCATTAATAATAATAGTAAAGATAATAATAATAATAACCCCTGGCCAGACACTTTTGACGTTTCGCAAAATGAAATAATAATACAGCGCTAGTGATAGTCCTGGTGATTGGGGCCCTCGGAGGGATGAGGGACCGTTTTCTAACAGAGCTGTGAACAATACCAGTCTGCCGTATTCAGGCTGAGATTCTCGCGGCTCATATGCAGAAAACGGTCATCCTCAGGTCTCTCCGGATCCTGAGACGACTGTAAATAATGACTGAATGGCTGCAGCCCCGGCTCACCCTCAAACCTGAGGGAGTCGGGTGTCTGCAGGATAATCCCGTCTGGTCAGGCCCCAGGTGGGTCGGAGCCCTGGGATCCCTGGCAAGGCACCTCTGACGAATCGCAAGATGAAAATAATAATATATAGATAGATAGGGAATAACTTTAATTTGTTTATCACTTATTCTGAAGTTAACAGTATGAAGTTGATATTTTCATCCAGTCTTGTGATTTGGTTAACAAAAAAAAACCCTAAATATGTATGACCATACGGATGTACGTATTAAATAAATTTATTTTGGTTATTGTAATAACAATATCATAAAACTTTAAGATTTTGTTATATTTGTTATATTATATTTTTGTTATACTTGCACAATACAGTCATAATGCAACTGATGTATTTTCGTTATACTTGTATATCAGAAGCATAACAATGTTATTGTTCAATGGGAAATAACAAAGTGCATGTTAGTCTCGTGTTATCTTGTTGTAATATAACAATATAACCATTATCACTGCGATATAGATAATTAGTATTAGTAACAATCATGTGAGTAAGTTAATACATATATATTAATTCACGTAATATTAAGCATTTACATAAAAATTTTAAGTTTAGATAAGACGTAACGTATTTAATTTAACTATAATGTTAAAACTTATTTATTGAGGTCAAATACGGATTTAATTGATTTGTAAGAAAATGAAGATTTTTTAAAAATTGCCGATAACTTAATTTAAAGATATAATCTTAATGTTGAAAGTTTCTATTAATTTACATGGAAAAAATATTTGTAATTTATAGATAAAAACAGATGTTTTTCTTAAAAATACTTATCTTCTATAATAGAATACAAAAGGATTACTACCTGAGTATTTGCAATTTATGAGTTTGAAAATAAAAAGGAAACTTCAGAAGTATTTTATCACATAAAAAAAGCTGATTATACATAAAAAAAAGCCGTTAAAAAAAAACAAACTCTCGTGATTTTTTTCCGGAGGTCAATGTTGTGTATGAAATCAACGAATATAAATAAAATTTTGATACATCGATACATATCAATATTGTTTGTGACAGCATCATATGAAACGTGTTAAAGGTTACGAAAGACGTTTATCGATCGTTATTGTTATTCTTAATAACGCTGATATCAGAGCAAGAAGAGTTAATAATTAATATAATGTTATACTGTGTTTTATTAATTATTACATCATTGGATCGACTGAACTGATTTAAATTACTTTTATACCTATATTTTTTATTTTTTATTTTGAAACAGAAAAAGACAATAAATTCAAATGACTCACATTGTAATATTAATAACACTTATGAAAGAATGACCTTTCGACCCGTGGTTTTCTAGACTTCTAAATTGTGGGGAAAGGAGCAGTAAAAGAAGCGATAATAAATCAAGTAAATCGGTAAAATATAAACGGACAACAATCGTTTAATTCTGGAAATTATCAGCAATAATGTAAAGTTGAACGAATATATTGTAGAAATTGTTTTTTCTTTTACAAGTTTTTTACGAATTTTATTTCCTATATCCGCAGATATAATTTTATTTCTTGATTAATAGCTGGTTGTAATTTACCATTAATTAATATACATTAATAATTGACATAAAAATTGATAGTAATATAATCGTATTAAAATTGCTATCACAGCATATTAAATAAAGAAAGTTCGATTTATTGTGTAAATGGAATTTAAATTTTATTTATATTATCTCTTGTTTTATTATGTATTAATAATGGGTAATCATACGAGTTGATTATAGATTGAAACTAGGAAGAAATAATCTTTCAATATTGCCATAATGAGTAATAAAGACTAATTATTTACAAAAATAATGTTTAATTTAATTATATTCAATGGAGAAAGAAGTTGTTTAGTTACACAAAAATTTCTCTTATTTAGTTTAATATTTATTGAAATTATTTAACATAAATTTAATAATAATCGTAATATACATAAAATGTTGATTTTTTAGTGTAAGTAGTTAAGGTTGTGACATTTTTGTGCTATACCATTCATTTCGTCAGTAATTTTGAGAATAAGTGGTATTTCATCAGCTTTTGAAGGATCATGAACTACGCTTATCAGTGTTTTTATAGCTTCATACGTGATAATAAATAACCATAAGTTCATAAAAAGGCGCCATACCAATCGTAATACAATTGAAGCAAATATTAATTTTAGTGTGAATAATATTACAGCGCCAACTGCAAGTCGACTTGTAAAAGTCCACGTGTCTGATATCTATAATCAAGTCTAACAAAAAAAAACACTTGTTACTGTGACAACAAGGAATATATTACTAGTTATGTATATTTTTTTAAAAACAATAGTACTTATTTTTATATTATCGAATTATTAGTTGACAGCTAAATAAATAAAGTTTTTGCTCAGTCATTATCATATTGAAAATAGACAAATCATAGTTCCAGCAATTACTTACGCTGTTACTGTTTATATTCTAAGAATGAATGGTAAATAATTGTCCTTTTTTTATATTGGTGACTTTCTTCGTTTTTGCTAATGATAAACTATGTTGTTCAATGCTATCGTTTATTAGTAATCATAATGTAATAATAATATAAAAAAGATAATATTTCAGTATGATTATTTTAACCTATAAAGTCATGGATTGTTGAAAAGTATCAAGATAATAAGTTATTTAAGTTTTTTATTAATTCAAGTTGGTTGTCTAAATATTTAGTAAGTTTTAATTATTTGATAACCAATTGATTTACGCATGTTGATAATAAGTTTCATCATCTTTTTTTACTTCTCATCATAATGAGTCACTTTGTTGTTCAACTGAAATTTTTTGCTATTGATTTCGTAAAATTATGAAATATTCTAATTGTCGTTTACTTAGTCATGCTAGAAACTCTTAAAATTACTAAAAATAAAAATAGAAAATGAAAAAAATTCTAATTTTCCCGCTTTATTATGACAAGATGTAAAAAATCACGTGATAGCCGAGGAAAGTCGATGATAGTCGAATGAAGTTTGTCGGTAAGTAGCCGAGGTTATAAATACTTGATGTTAAGTGGCGGGGAGTCTCTTTTCGATCTAAAACGTTGGCATAGTGAATTCATTGGTGCGAGTGTCGTCGGTGGGTCAAGTAGTGTCTCGTTTGACGGCGAATTCGAAGTTTTCAGCAAATAAACGTACAATTAAGTGCTTAAATATTTTCACAACGTGTTTAGCTGAATCAAATTATAAAAATCATCAGATTTTATCAGTGTCCATAAAAAATTGTGTCAGTCATCAACAATTAATATTAACTTATACAAATCGACTCATATTACTGGCTAGAAAAGGAAAAGGTCTCGCTAAAATGCCGGAAACTACACCATCACATCATATTAATGGATACGCAAATGGACATGCTCCTCCAGAACTTCAACAAGATGGGACTTTTCTTTTTACTTCAGAATCTGTTGGTGAAGGACATCCTGGTATATTTCTTAATTCATTCTTTTATTATGATTCTCTCAATACTACAAACCCTTTCCATACGCCATTATCCTCGTGCCGCCATCGCGTCGTGACTTCTGCGCGTGCTCTTATTTGTAACAAAAAAAATTCATTATCCCTTAGTTTTCTATTTATATCTCAATCTTAAACTAATTATGTATAAATTATCGATTCTACTGAAGCCGCTTGTTTTCGCGGGTTTTTAAAATGTTTCGGAAATTTACTTTTTTTACTCAGTTTGGAACAACCTCCGGCATCATACACCATGTGCTCTTGATTTCCGGCCACCCTCTTTACTATGAAATTTCTTCTGTACAGCTAAAAAATTATGATTTATAAATTATTACTATCAATTACGACAATACATTTCCATTGATAAAAAATTCATTCATTTTTTTTACAAATAACTTTTATCTATTTTTTTTATGATATTAATTCGAAAAAATTATTGAATTTGTCATTGAAAAGAACTTTGTTAAATTATAAAAATAAATACGTTTTTAAATTATTTTAGATAAAATGTGTGATCAAATCAGTGATGCTATTCTTGATGCACATTTAGAACAAGATCCGGATGCCAAAGTAGCCTGTGGTAAGTGAATTTTTGTTACATTACGAAAAAGCAAGTTCACTATTTTGAATTTGTTATTAAGCAATAATTTTATTAAAAATAGAGACTGTTACCAAAACTGGAATGATTTTATTGTGCGGGGAAATCACATCTAAAGCAGTTGTTGACTATCAAAAAATTGTAAGAGACACTGTAAATCACATTGGTTACGATGATTCTTCGAAAGGTAAATAATATTATTTTTATCATTATTAAGAAATTTATCAATATTTTATTACAATAAATTTAAAAAAATTTCAAGTTAAAAAACTTGTATTAGTCACTTAATGATGCGATTAAGTATTTGCTACTCATGATTGCCATGATGTAAAAAAAAACACACTGAAAGTGACTTAAAATTATTTATTCATTATTAAAATTTTTGCCAAACATCGGTTTATACTTTTATTTTCAAAAAGTAGTTATCAAAAATTGAAGAGATAAAAAATAGTAACTAAAAATTGATTGATTTTTAATAGAATATATTTTGAAAAATTCTTAAAAACTTAAGTTGACTAAAAACTAGATACGCTATAAATGAGTTAATTCATTATTAACGTAAGAGTATCAATGGTGGTGGCAGGATTTGATTGGCGTACGTTGAACCTTTTGGTGGCGATCGAACAACAATCACCGAATATCGCAGAAGGGGTTCATGTGGACAGGGAAGAGAAGGACTTGGGTGCCGGTGATCAGGTACATAATCCATTCTCAGCCTGTGCCACAGAGCAAAAGAATTACTAAATAAATTTTTTAAGACTGTATAATAATATTTATCAAAAATTTCAACATTGAGAGAAAACAGTTTCACAAAAAGGATTTCTAGATTATTTATTAGTAATCATTGATGTATGAATGAAATTAAAATGATTAAGTCTACAATATTCATCAATTAATAAATTCATGCATTAGGGGCCCCCTGCGATGAATAATTGAATGAGATAAAAAATTTTTAAAGGGATGTTTTCTACTAATAAATACAATTTCATTTCTAACATTCATTTTCATTTAAATCATCGGAATTCAACTAAAATTATAAAAAACTATCAAAGAATGCTTAAAAAATTTTTTCATTCAAAACCACATTTAAATGGTAGATTAATAATTAATTTCAATTGTTGTTATATTCTTGCGTTTTTTGTTAAACAAATTATTTCACAGGTTTTGACTATAAAACTTGCAACGTCTTATTGGCAATTGATGCACAATCGCCAGATATTGCTGCGGGAGTTCATGTAAATCGTAGCGATGAGGAAGTTGGTGCAGGAGATCAGGTCAATTATAAATTAAATTTCCAAAAAAAACATTATATTTGTTTTTCTTTTGTAAATAAATACTAAATTTTCATTATTCTATAGTACTCGAATGCTATTGTAAATTACACTACTTGAATAGTATAAATCACTTTTCTTTTATTTTGCAACTAATGATGATAGTTTTATGGCTTAGCGATATAGTTGTAACTATTGACACTATAAATCAAATAATCATTTCTAAACTTCATATTAAGTTTATAATTTATTCGTCATAAACCTTAATACTTTCTCATACAATTTATGTCAAAAAGGATTTGCATGAGTATGAATCGACCAATTTATGCATGAATATTATTTAGTGCATTAATTTAAATTTCAGCTTCGTAAATAATTACTCGAGGTATTTTAAAACCTATACTGATTTGTAGTAAAAATGCTTGTGTATTTTTGTTTAATTTTTAAATCATGTATTGAATTTAATGTTAGTAGAGTAGAATGTATATCTTTAATCTATTTGTAAGGAAAATATAAGGGTGACATTGTTTTAACATTCTATGATTTTGAAATATAGGGATTGATGTTTGGCTATGCAACTGATGAAACTGACGAATGTATGCCATTGACTGTCGTTTTAGCGCACAAATTGAATCAAAAAATTGCGGAACTGCGACGAAGTGGTGAATTATGGTGGGCACGTCCTGATTCAAAGACACAAGTAAAAATTTTTTTTTTCGAAAATAATCACATATGTTTTTTATCTAATGCAAATAATGTTTTACATGGATTTACTTATGATTGATTTATCAGGTGACTTGTGAATATATGATGGAGAATGGTGCTTGTGTTCCTGTTCGTGTTCACACAGTCGTAGTCTCGGTTCAACATAATGAAAAAATCACACTTGATAAATTGCGGGAAGCAATTATGAAAGACGTTATTAGAAAAGTTATTCCAGCTAAATATCTCGACGAGAAAACTGTATTCCATGTTAACCCTTGTGGTAATTTTATTATTGGTGGCCCACAGGTATTAATTCTTCAAAAAATAATTTACTAGACAAAAATCTGTTGAAATAAACAAATGTCTAAAAGAAAAACATTTTCAGAGCGATGCTGGCTTAACTGGTAGAAAAATAATTGTAGATACATATGGAGGCTGGGGAGCACACGGTGGTGGTGCTTTTTCAGGCAAAGATTTCACAAAAGTTGACAGATCGGCAGCCTATGCAGCAAGATGGGTTGCTAAATCTTTAGTAAAAGCTGGACTATGTAGACGTTGTTTAGTACAAGTTTCATATGCTATTGGAGTAGCAGAACCTCTTTCTATTACTGTTTTTGACTATGGTACTTCAAAATTATCTCAAAATGAACTTCTGGGAATTATCAATAAAAATTTTGACTTGAGACCTGGAAAAATTGTCAAGTAAGCTTATTTTGATAATCGTTTTAACTGTTTTTGTTGTTTTTTATATAAATTATACATTTTCATTGCAGGGAATTAAATTTACGGCAGCCAATTTATCAACAAACAAGTACATATGGACATTTTGGTAGAGATTGTTTTACCTGGGAAAAGCCGAAACAGTTAATTCTCGATTGATGAGAAAACTATCAACTAAAAAACCACGAAATTAAAAAATGATAAGAATAAAAATATATACATATAGATATAATTGTCACCTTGACTTTCATTATTTGCAAACAAAAGTTCTACAATTATTCACATTAATCATGAAAAAAATAACAAATCATTAAATTATTGATTTCGACGTAAATAGCATATTTTCTAAACGACGAAAAATAGATCTATATGAAAATTCAATATTTCTTTATTACTCACTATTTTATCAATTTCCTTATAAAAAAATAGTGATGATTGTATATATATTCATAGTGAATTGTGTAGCATTTGATGTAAATTAAATGAAAATATAAAAATCGACCGTTTTCTTGCAAAATTAATGAAATAATACGCACATTAGTGCATTGTTTTTTATTTTCCGGAGAGGATGTGACTGTTAAAATACGATTTAAATCATCTTTGCTGTTAATAAATAAATGAAAAATTTTCAAGAAACTTTTTTTTATCAGTAAATTAATAACATATTTAAAATATAAAAAAAAGTATTTTAAGATTTATTTCCCCTTGCGTTAATATGTTTTATTGTACTAAAGCAGTAAAGGCATGCAAGATAACTTAGATACAAAACAAATATTTTTTAATAAAAATGAAGTTTACTTTACTAATAAGGGTAAAGTAAAATAATTGATTAGTTAATTGAGTGAACATCATTAATACTTAGTTTTTATTATTAATGAAGTAAGACCCATTTATACACAAACTTATAAATTAAAAAAAGATTGAGTATAATAGTGAACGAAATTTTTACTTCAAACAAAACAGTGAATAGTTGGCTATTATATCAATCCTAATTATCGAAATTCATTGAACGTCTATTGATAAATAACTATTGACTGTAGTTTTGACCCATTGTTATTATATAATGATTTAAACATTCATATGATTATAAAATATAAAAGTTTCAAAAAATCTCTGCTTCCCTCTATTCTTGTCATATACCATTATTCTACATGATTATAAATATTTACTCGAAAAAGAAAATATTATTAAATTAAATGTAACAAAATTTATCATCAATGATTTATGATCAAGTTCTTCTTTATTTAAAGTACTTCAAAAAAATCATAATTTCTACGATATTATATGAGTTAAATCATATTGATTGCATGAGATTACAAATTATTCCTTAATGACATTGTTTGAATACTAGAGGTAATTATCAATTTTATGATATATCTAATTTTTTTAAATAATTTTGAACTAAAATTTTTTCTTTTTTCCAATAAAAAAATATTCATTTTTTCGATTTATATACACTTACTATATAAAATAATTTTAATGTCATCTGTTAAAATCAAAACAAAAATTAATTTGTCCTTTACGACGAATTTGATTTTTTCATTTTCAGTTTATAAGTTATAAGTATAGTATACTTGATAAGATTATAAATAGTTAATAGTACTCTGAAAACTTGAAATGTACATAAAAAAATTAATATTTATTTGTATGTATATATTTAATAAGCATTATTTTATAATCAACTTTATGGTAATTTCTTAGGCGCATGAATTCGGCTGTGTCTTAACAGAGAACTTTTATCGGTGAATGATTTTTCGCATTCAACACACTTATAAGTTCGTCCGGTGTGAGTTACTAAATGCCTTGAAAGACCAGACGCATGACAGAAAGCTTTAGGGCATAACTGACAATGATGCAACTGAATATCATTAGGATCAAGCTTTTGATGACGTCTCATATGAACTCTCAAAGCTTCTCGTTGGGTAAAACTTTTGTCACAGTCTTGACATTGGAAAGGTTTTTGTCCGGAGTGTGTCATTAAATGTCGGAGTAGAATTTCTTTTTGAGCAAATGCACGATGACAAATGTTACATCCAAATGGTTTTTCGCCTAAAAAAAATGATTAAATTAATATTCTTTAAATAAATCAATTTTTGTAGAGAAAAAGTAAAAAAATATATATATATATATATTTACCAGTATGAGTTCTCTCATGACGAATTAATGCAGAACGAGTTGGGAACCACTTTTCGCATGCTTGACAAGTAAAACCTCTTTGTGTTGAATGCACCGATTGATGACTTTTCAACATAATTCGTCTAGTAAATGCTTTTGGACATTTATCGCACTTGAACACCTTCAATTCTTCATTACCATCAACCATTGTTTCTTCAATAGGCTGTAATTTCATCGATTCTGTTTGTCCTGATGAATGACTAGTCACTTCCATCATGTAAACATTTTTTCTTTCAGAATTAGCAATAGCTCTTTGAACTTCGTCTCCTTCATCATCAGATTCATGTTCTTGCTTGATTCTTGTTGCACGAATTGTGCAACGAGCTTTTGCAGTTTTTTCTTCAGAAGGAACTAAGGTAATGTTGGAGGGTCCTTCGGGAATGCTTTCTTCAGCTTCCATATTTTCCGCTGACATTCCTAAAATATAACCTCCAACCAATTCTTCTTCTGTAACTTCAATTGGGTCGCCATCACCTTGACCACTTTCACCTTTTGTAGAAACCAAATCTGCTAAAAGCTGTTTTACTTGTCGTGATTTTCCGGAAGTGGTTCCTTCAGAGTCTTCATTACCCTCTTGATTCTCTGAATCTTCACCGTGTCCACTTAATTTTTGAATCATTTTTAAATGGTTTCGTAATTTAGCATCAGCTGCTTCACATTTTTTCTTAAATTGATAAGATTTTTCGAGTTGGTATTTACACGGGCGACATATCATATTAGGTAATCCATCTTCCTCAAAAACCTAGAAAAAAAAAATTAAGATTTAAAAATAATTTCAATGCATAAAATTGTTAATAGTGTATGTTGTAAAAAAGAGCCTGCAAATACTTTGAACAACACAATTTTAAAAGTTGTTATTGATAAAGATAATCGATATCAGTTTGAAGCTCATTAATAAAATAATCAAAATAATGTATGCATATGCATTCAGAGAAATAGAAAAAATTTCCTATGTTTTCTGCATCAATGTTTCTAACTAAAGATTCCTGTAAGATATCTAAATATCAAAATCGATCAGTGCTTGGTGGAAAGTCGATAACTCGGTAAAGACGGTTACTTAAACATATATTTTATTTACGCATACAATCTTTAATATCAGTTGTATGGTATGATATAACACATGTTATTTTCAGGCCTTTTACATGTATAGGTAAAGGCAAGAGAGAAAGCTGGAACGTCGATATCCATACTCAGAAGCTGCTCATATGCGGGAGAAAGGGGGGAAGGTCAAATCAAATTGCGATAAACTAGATTCCTTTTTTTAAATTAATTACAGCGAATATTAATGATGGATTCATTTTTCGTTAAAATTTTACACCACTACTGTCATTTTGTAAATATATGATAAACTTATTCATTTTAATTACCTCCAAATTCACGCAGCCATTATTCTAAGTGGCATAGGAACGGCGGTCATCATCGTAAATCGGCACCATCTCTTCCTCCTTGGCCAAGCACAGTCGGCACAGCTCATTTACATGAATTATCACGTTACTTGGACTATCACTCTTTTTTCTACTATAGGTTTTCATTTTTAGATAGTTTAGGTGACACTGATACTATTTTAGGAATTTTTTCAATAATAATGTAACTTTTACTCAATTATTATACGAGAAATTACTCTAAACGTAACAGCAACTCGGTCACAACGGAATCTATAAATGGCAGCCGTGAGTGGACAGACGCAAGGGTAGCCACTTTTACGTTCCCAAAATGGCGCCAGCGTCCTCTTTTCTGGTAGAAACACAGTGGCAAAAGCGAGAAAATGGCAGATTTCGTTTCAAGTGGGCAACATGGTCGACACCAGCGCTACTTGTGTTATCGATATAAAACAGTCATTTGTTCACTGGGGTGCGGGGAATGTTTTAAATATAACGATCATGTGTTTTCATGTCATCTATTTTAAAATCTTTATTAATGAATCATCCGATTTTTTTTAATAAAATTAAGCATTTGTATTGATAAGAAATGTTAATTTAATTAATACATGAAATAAAACAAAAAGATATATATACATTGTCTACATTTTACAGGAATAATACAATCGGTGATAGGAAAATAACGTCCCGCTGGTAAAAAAAACACAAAATCTAATCCATATCCTGAAAAAATGTTAGATTCAATAAATCGGTATCTTAACGTGGAGAGTTTAAGTTTAAAATAAAAATTGTTTATTAGAAAAAAAGAACACTGTAAGCGAAAATATTATTAAACTTAATCATAACTCGTATCAGTAAATAAATATATTTTTGTAACACTTTTTGAAGACTAAATTTTACAAACACGTTTATATAACAACTTAACTGATATCAGTTCTCAGTCATAATAAATAAGGAAACATTCTGAGGTGAGCAGAAGTGAAAGTTGATTTGAATTTACTTGTATTTTATGTATTTTTTACTTACTTCTATTATTTTATTAAAATTTATTTTTGTAAATAAGAATCTTTATTAAATTCAATATTCATATATTTGGACTGCAACACTTTGTTGAAATCTAAAAATGAGTAATTACTATTGTTTTAAACTATCTGAAATTAGGAAGAAGACATTTATTGGCTTATTACAACAATAACTTGAGTACGGAACATAAGTAGCCACTTCGAGTGGGCGGAGAAACTATACGTAAGAACTTAAACTTTCAGGCTTTACATCAACTTCACATTAGTTGAATTTTTTTCTCTCTCCCTTTAGCATACTTGATATTTCATTAAACTCACTGTAAGTTTTTAATAATTTATCCAATAACATTCAATCTTTTCATAATGACGTAATAACACTGATTAAAACCGTAACATTGTGGAATCAATTAATTGAATGAACACGGAGAGAAAGGAATTGTAAATTTACTCCAAAAGTAGTCTGTCGTTTCGGGTCACAAAAATGGCAATAAGCAATTGTTTCATTAGTATACATTACAATTTTTCTTCTATAAATTATTGGGAATCAAAATTGTAACATTATATAAAAATAAATATGAAATATTACAATTGGAGTGTGTAATAAAATTTTACAAGAAAAACTTTGTAATGTATACTAATGAAACAATTGCTTATTGCTATTTTTTGTACCCGAGCGAGAGCGAGACTACTTTTTGAGAGGAACAAGTTTACAATTCTTTTCTTCCGTAAAAAAAGACTTTTCTAGTGTAGAATACAGCCAATAATAATGCACATATGATGTAAACTTTTAATATTTTTTTCTGTTACGCATACCAAAACATTAAGTCATCTACATACTTTCATCAATTATTTCAGAGAATGAATGCCAATTTTTATTCTTTTCATCAATTTTTTCACTTCTCCAACGCTTGATTATTAAAACATTCAATGAATGTCTTTTTTATTTTAAAAAGTGATTGATTGTCCCATTTAGACAATACTGTGCAATACCTTCACATACTAGTTATAACAGTTTTAAATTGAGTGTAAAATAATACACGAATAAGAAAAATGGATAATTTTTACTGATTTTATAGTAAAAATGAAACATGACGACAACTTAACAAATTTAGAAACAAACTTACTTACGCGACTTCTAGTTTTACCATCAGCATTTTTCAATGTCCATTCTTTTTACGTAATGTTGAATAGATCAGAATGTAAAGTGTAATTTTATTCGTGTATTATACCGGAAAAGAAAGAAAGTGCAAAAGTTAAAAAACGTATAAACCGGGGCAAGGGGAAAGTAAATTTTGCGCTGGATGTTGGGATATATTGGGAGAATTTTGATTTTAAAATAACCAGAGAGGCAGTAGGCCACGTTCTTAGATATACTTGGTCGACATATAATCTATATGTATGGATAACTATAACGCAGTAATATGAAGCTAAATCACTCGTAACGCTAGAATGTTGCCATAAACACTTGTGACATCGAATAAGAAACATCGAAATTTTTGCAAACGCTTATTTTGCGTTATAGTGACTGGAATAGTTTATGGTTAAATTATGACAAGATAAAACAGAATAAAGAAAATGCTGACGGGTCAGGACAAAGTTTGTAAATAACACCAATTAATTCTCCATTAATTTGTACTGCTCCTCAAGCTATTCAGGAAACTTTGGAAAAAACAGACTAAAGTATTGGCCAATGTGTGCAGTTGGGTAAGTTTTCTTCACTGGCATAATAACAAAAATCAATGTTCAATCAATAGAAATAATGTTATACACTATCAATCAATTTTTTGTCTTTCAATTTTTTGACATATCATTAATTTCTTTGAGAGAAAACTGTCTTCTTGAACGACTTATAAATTACGAGACATCATCTTATAGACATTGACGTTTGCTTCAATAAAATATTATTTAAATATCAATAATAATCAATAAACATTAATGGAGCTGTTGGCAAGAAGCATGTAACCCCTTGCGTCCAAGACTTTCTTCGTAAAGGTATCCGCGAGCGAGATTGTAATTGGCGACACGAACGCGAGTGATTCACCCGAAGGATTTAAGCTAAGAGAATCACTTAATAGCATAATAACATCGGCAAGGTTCAGTCGAAAAATGCAATCAAAGTCATGTTTCTGTACTTGACGGAAGCACTTTTAAATGACAGTAGTAGCCTTCATTGTTCTAATTAATTACATACTCGCTTCGTATTAAAGCATTCATAGAAAGATTGGTTTTGTGGACACTGACAACTTGTTTACAAAGAAATGATGGTCAAGCTTGAAGGTTTTTATACGAAATATTATTATATCTTTTTATATAAGAAATTAGAAATTGTTACTACATTGGTTTTGATTATTCATAGCAGATTTCATCAGATGCCAGCCTGCTCATCTCCAACCAACCCAACCACCAGTGCAGTTTCAGTTTCTACGATGCTTGAAGAGGAAGAAGCAGAGTCGAACGGTTCGCCCGACAACACCTCCGGTAACTATAATCTCAAAATTTTTGTGCTTTTTCTTCGCAGCTTCTACATCTGCAAGGTGATAGAGTAGACAAGCGTCACAGAATTCCAACAAATAGCGAAAATCCAAAAATCCTGGCGTAATATTGGAGTTCGGTAGTTTAGATTCACAAGGGTCAACACGGGACGGGGTCAAAGACAGGCGAGGGCAAGGAAGTAGCAGAAAAAGAAGAAAAAAGCGGTGAGTAATACAGGAGAAGCAGCAAAGGCTCAGGAAAAATGCAATGGCGGAGAAGTGGATGGGACAGAGGTTAGAGCAGGTGAGAAGCGCCCATGGTTCATGCCTCGCAGAGTAATGGTCAGACATTATGTGCATGAGTAAACTCGCTGACTGAACATTTCACTTAGCTCTGATTCCTTTGCGCAGCCGAGAAACGCCCTGGAATGTTTCCTCACATCCTGCACTCATGCCACCTCTATCATGCAGTTTTACATCCCCCACTATTTTGGCACGGACCTACCGTGCCACCTCTACATCGTTTGCTACTACGGAATCTTTACAATGATTATCCTCAGTCCAGGGTAACAGCTGGGATCTAGCCTAGGGTTAGCATTCGTTGTTGCAGTCGTCACTTAGGACACCAAAACGTGATTGATGATTATAATGTTTTAGTTTCGAGAGAGAACAATTGGGTTTAAGTGGTCGCTTTTACATTATTAGCCACTATATAAAATCTTTGTCGCATGTATCAAACGACATCGTGTACATTTACTATTGGAGGATGTGCAGCACGAATCAGTATGGGACGGTCTCCAGCAGATGCACGAGGATTAGGTACATAAGAGTGTATTTACTTTCTATTAGTGAAAACTAAAATAGGATATGGTATTTTAAAAACAGTCCGTCAATAGACGTATGTGTCTGATTATCCGCGTGTTCCTTTGTTATATTGTGTAATGTGACTGCAAACATTTGTTTGAAATGGTACCATGTGCACGTATAACATTTGGTAAACTTGTTAAAACTGCACATTGTGAGTAGTGCAATTTGCACTCAGGTTCACCCAAGGTGACGTGGACCCACTCCTCCTGACGGATCTACAGACGAAGTTTAGATTACATTGAACCAAGGCCCGTTCCAGCAAACGGTAAATTTTAATATTTTCTTCATTAAGTCTAATTTAAAACACTTTACAGTCGTTGAAGCTTGTGTGTTGCTCCCATGATTGTGACTATCCAGCGATTGTGTTCCCCACCGCGGCTATCACATTGTAAGCCGGGCACGCGCAACGAAAAAAATGAAACGACCGAAAAACAGTGTGGTAGTAAGGGGTGGACTGAAAAGGACGCGAGAGGAGGGACGATTTCGTCTTGGGCAGAGCCCAAAGCAGGAAGGCTGCATGGGACCAGCCACCACAACCGTTAGGCGCCCGAACAGGGCAGCCAGACCCACGCATGGCACACCAACAACACAATCGCAAGGGCGCAGCTGGGCGCCGCGATCACCCAGCGATCATCGGCACACGGCACCGTGACGCCGCAGACCAACAAGGAATGGACTTTCAGGTACAGCAGTGACTCCGAAACACAGACAAAGAAAGTGCTTATATGCGTACTTATGAAAAGGGATGGTGGGTAAAGGTGATATGAATTATAAACGTAGTAAAGTATACACAGTTGTAATTCAATACATCTTTACAATTTCCTCCAATATTATTATGCTTTCTAGATACTCAGTAGTAGTATCGGTATGGACGAAACATTTCCATGTGTCAGTTTTTAGCACGATCATCGTCACAATTATGATCCTCAAGAAAGAAAGTCATTTTAGGAACCTCCACCAACAACTAGAACTCTTAGACTCACAAGAGCACCCATAAATCAGGTAATCAATCGGGGAACCAGCAGCCGGATCCTGATCATAACCTATATATAAATAAAGATGTGTTACAAATTCCTGTAAATATTAAAGTTTGCATTTTATCAAATGTAAGCTGGAAATATACACAAAAATTTATTTATAAATTTGCCGTGTGATTTCCAGTTTAAAAACTGTCAAGGAACTTGACGAGAGAAACTTAGACATATTAATAACACATCCTTGAACTAAACTAAAACTAATGCTGAATTAACAAAAACATTTTTTCAGCAACCCGCGCAGTTTATCACGCGCCAACCACTGCTGCTACAACATGGACACCAACCAAGTGGATGTCATGCGAGGAGATAAAGGAAATGGCCTCCAGAGTCAGTAAGAACACAAACTGAGGCCGAAGAAAAAGAAAATCGTGCAAGAATGGAATTGCAAAAGGACACTACTTTCCCCTTACTTTTCTTCGACACGACGAGTTCACTAAGGCTTACAGTGGATTTTCGTTCGCTCACCATGCGCTTAATAGTTCTTAACCTGGTTATAGACGCACCACCTGGAACGCATATTTTACTCCATCCTAGCAAACGTTCATTTTATTTTCGATCAGCTACAATTCTAATTTTTATTGAAAATTTAGTGTAAAATGTAAACTTTGCTCATTACTTTATCGATCGTTTATATTGTAAATTCAGTGAGTAATAGAAACGAGAATAATAACTACGAAAGACAATAGAAATTAAAACGACTAAACATAAACCTCAACTAAAACGAAGTATATCCGGCATAAGCTAAAATAGTCATTATAATACATTTAATGACAAAAAATATTAATAAAGTTTCATTCATGTAAATATCTCAGTTATTGAAATACTTGTTTTTTTTTTTGTAATTTTAGTCGAACAAAAAAAAATCAATTTAATCATAAAATATGGCTACAATGGGAGTTGTTAAATTCACATTATTTAATTTAAAACCAATTATCAAGAAGTAATGTCTGTTTTTACCTTTTTTTACTTGATTCTCATTTTGCTCAATCCCCTAACTTCAATTCTCCTCACCTTTATCTCCATCTTTCGTTGTTCCCACCGTCTGCTACCTTGGCCTAAATCAGCTTTTATCCGGCCTCTTGGATCGTTTTGCCTTCTTTACCGCCCCACTCCTTTTTACCCTCTCGTCGCCATATGTCCTCCTTACGCCTGATTCCCCGTGTCCTATTACCCCATGTTTCCACTCGTCCCCCTCCTTCCCCTCTCTTCCTTCGCCCGTCCTCGGCCTCCCCGCCCCCTCCTCTCTTACTTCTCCTTGATCTTTTTCCTTTTCCCCTCCCTTACTTTCTAGCCTGGCCTAACCCCCGGAACCCACACATAGATGCTCCCGCTCCCTCCTGGGTTTACTTTCTCCTAGAACCACCACTCCATCCTCCGCCCCTCCTCCCGCCTTTCCCCCCTTTGTCTCTTCCTATCGCTTCCGTGTCGTCCGTGTCTCGCACGCCCGATTCGGTTCTTTATCGGTTATCCTTTTTCCCCTCATCCCAAGTTCCATCCCTCTCCAATCACCGTATTAGCTACCAGGAATATCCTATCACTTACACCTGTCAGATCACCCTTCAACACCCTTTTTCCTTCACACTCCTCATTACCCCCTTCCCCCGAACAGTCATTTTTAGATTAGCAAACTAATTTTCGCCTTTATTAAGTTCCTTAATCCTATCTGTGAGTTGATTAGATTTTACAAGACTAATGAAGAAATCCCGTGAGATTTGTTGTATAAGTGTAATATAACGAGTCATTTTTTCATACTTTTACAATTTTTCATTTTGTTTTGGTACCCGGTAAATCCAATAAATTAAACCCCACAAGAAATTAAAGCAAGTATGGAGCGAACAGGCAAAAACTTTTCAATCTGACATTGGGCTGTATTGGTGATCTAACAACGTGAATGGGTTGTTAAAAATTTTATTGCAAAAGAATTTTATTCTAATACATAACAAGGATTGTACCTTAGATAGAGCTTTCATTTCCTTGAAAGAGGTATTCGATCCGCTTCCAGTTGAGAATAAGAAAAATTTCGTGTTTTCATCCAATGAAAAGTGTCATGGAATATCTTCCAAAATACCACGATGTAGGATCATCTTTATATATCCTTCTTTGGTGGTACGCAGCATTTTCTTCGAGCTCTTTCCAATCCTAATTTGAACTCTTTCATGACCTACCTAACAACAACGGGCCCATCAATTTCGTGACAGGAAAGAGTTTTTAATATTCTTCCTCCACATACTTTTATAATGGAATCCCTTTATACAATGGCATTAAAATGTGGACTCAACAGATTATTAAATATTAATCGAACGGATAAATTAACAATTCTTTTGTTTTTGTCTAAAGTAAAAAGGAATTTTAACTACCAACACCCAGCCAGGAATCAATTCATAAACGCGTTGTCGCACGAATACTTGGGCGAGTTTAACTAAAACAAACTAACTAACTGTCAAATTTAAAAATACCAAAAACAAAACTTCTTCACAATCATAATTCCATTAGGAATCTAATAAACTTGTTAAACTTTTTTTTGCAGTAACTGGGGGATAAAATCTTTCATCAGTTAAGCTTTTGCTCATGTACAATTTTTTATTAAAAAAGTTTTAATATAGGCTTAATGGAAATGAGCAAATTGATTATATAAATTAGAATCACTAATAATCCGCACATAAAACTCCCATAAAGAAAAGAAACAAATCATCGCGTCTTCAAAAGAATCTTTCTTCACTAAACCAATATTATGAGTTTATTCAATTGTTTTGAACATTCCGTATTTAGGATCAAGTATTTTCTTTTCTTTTAATAATAAAAGGAAAAATCTTTCTGAACGACTCTCCAGCAGCAAGCTCTGCTTCCTTCTTTCTTTGCTCCATGAAATTTCAAAGCTTAATGGTTGTTTTAAATCAGTAGGTCAATTCAGATAATTCTCTTAATGTATCGGGAACAATATTGTCTCTAGAAACAGTCAATATCAAAAATTGTGATGACGTTGATGATGATTTCCATTACGTAAAAATGGATTAACCAATTAAAGTTTGTTATTGCGATTGTTGCGGCTTATCGTCATTGCGGAATGCAATTTGAATACCTTCAGTCGTTTCAAGTAGGTGGTAGCTGTGCTTGAGCAATCAAAAATAAATGGATAATTAAAAGTAATGCAACTCCAAACACGACTAGCAATACTGAATTAACTCAACCCTGTTACATAATCTCCGCGAAGATTTATTATTGATGTTACTCAGATAAATGAAAAATTTTCTAAGGTACGCGAAACCGTCATCAGTATTGTTGTTAGCTGTTGATGTATTTTTCAAGAGTTCTCTCAGCTTTGTTCTAGCTTTGAAGATTGTTCAGGAAATCGCTGGTAACATTTGATTACTTCTATGCATTCGTCCTTTGTAAATAATCAAATTACCAATCCCATTAACACACGCTATTTCGTCATATCCGTAGCGGACACTTCACTTTTTTCTTTCTTCTTACCTACTTGAGAGGTCGATTTCCTCCGCACGGGTATAACGAAACAATTATGTTCCGGTCCCTAGGCAGGAAATGAGCATTCCCGGCCGCCCAGGTGCTCCTTTTATAGCTTGCATTGACCGAGTTTCTTTCGCCCCCTGGATTAGCCTATCCGACTAGAATAGTGTTTTATTAAATAGAATATTAGACTAATAATATTTCCCAATATTAATCGGATAGTCGTAGTATTCTGCCATAAGAAAATGCACACGCACAAGCTCTTAATACGATCTAAACTTAGCCACATTAGCCGATTAAATATGTGCACTGGTGATCAGATTCCACCAACATCCCCCGCCACAACTTTATTTTGGCTTCAGCGTTTTACCAATTCTTCACAGCTTTTGCAAAGGGATAATTGAAGTTTTTTTGTGCTGCTCACAATGTTGGATAGGATGAATTCGTGATATATGGAAAAGCAGAAGTAATAATAAACGATCTCAAAGTTATCCTACTATCTTGTGGTGAATAAGTAGCGTTGGCAAGAGTCCGTTCGTGATAGAAGTAAAAATCTAAAGAAGGGGAAATATTTATTATTGAATTATGAATTATATTTTGTGATAGTCAAATTAAATAAAAATTCAACCTAATAAACTTACTAATTACTTGGAATTGTATTGTGGGTTTGGGTAGAATTCTGAAATAATTTCCCAAAAGCCGAGATGCGTAAGGGCCTAATGAATCCATCACCAAACCGTCAACCCAAAAAAAACACACCAGAATGTGTTTAACCTTGAGCACACCACATAACTTGGGGCCTACATTATGCATCGTAAAAATGAGAGTAACGCATGCCTGGCTGCGACCACCCTGTCTTCTCATCCCATATTAAAGGAAAATTAGAATAAGAAATTATTTCGTTACCGGCTTTTGACATTACTTTTTTTGTCATAAAACGCGCAGACAAACCCTGAGGCGACACCAGTTCACTTATCCATTCGGAGAGGAAGTTTGAACTACTTCCCCACAGGGAATGGACGAAAAAATCATATTACAGCCTAGGGACGGACAAATTATGTCTTCAGCGTGGGTTGTATTTTAACTGACCATGGTTTAAAAAGCCATCGACTTATTTCCTTCCTAGGTGTGAAATATACTATTACACTTAACAGACTACAAAGTCATATAAAATCATGATCTAATATGAAACACACCCCAGTGGTATTTTTTGGCAAACCAATAGTTGTTCTTCGCACTGCGTAATATTTGAGATGATGGTGCCAAAACACAAGACTCGAAACAATCATCTGGAGGAAGTAATTGTTCTAAATAACATAGAAAGACAAAATAATTATTCAAATAATTCATTATTTTTTCAATCTTTTCATTAATTAAGTAAATTGCTTTTTACTTTTTAAAATATTAAACTTGTTTTACTCTGCGTTAGTAACAGTGGGGCAAAACAATGTTCACTGATCACCGCAGTAAAAATAGGCTTAATACACCATTTTTAACCATGCCTGCGACTAGGAGGGATAAATCGCTGTGATTTTGATTGTTCCCATTTGGTGAGTACCCTGGTTCCCAGAAACAACCTTGAGGAGTAGCAACAACAGCAACAGTTTTCGTACTAGATCGAATTCACTAAACTGGCCAGCTACACCGAGATCCCCATCAAGAACTCGGCCTCTTGAAGGTATTTAACGTAACGCTAGCATATGTCGCTTTCCCACAAAAATTTTGCGGTTACTACAACCATCCCCATTGTTCGATGATTTGGACGTGGAAGTATTTCGTTTACTTTGTTCCGTGACCAGGTTGTCCATACATACCTGCACGAACATACTCACCAACAATGTAAATCAACAACCGCCATCCTATTTTTTATTAAATTACAATCATTTATATTACATACATTCCGTATTAACTAGAATTATTCAACATTAGAACAAGATATTATTTATTGGCATGTGAATATATATTTTTAACAAAAAAAATATAATTTTTTATATCAATACCAGGAAATGATATTTTGTAAATAAAGAAAATAGTGAAGTATTAACAGTTACCAAATAAGTAAATTATTACAAGTGACCGCTGAACAGAAAGGCTGAAAATCTTCAAACCACAGGAAACATGCCGTACTTTTGAAGAATTCTTAGATGTTCTTCTGAGAGTTGAAAGGGAATACTAAGATTTTGCGTACTAATACTAATTAAAATAATATAGCTATTTAATCCTAATTGGGCCAATGTAGTTTTAAGTATTTTTTAACCCCATACATAAATGCCCTGGCCATATATTTCCACAATTACAATTTATGATATATCTATCAAAGTTATTGAAATAACTTTTTGAGAACGGTATCCCTTCACCCAAATACTGATAGTATAGCACTACATGTTTTTTTTAAAATGCAAAACTTAGGAGCTGGGTTTACGAACTAGTGATATTCAAATGATTCAGTTTAAATTTTTACGAAGCAAAGTTATACAATAAATTTTTAACAGATATACGAAAGCCAATTACGATACAAGTAATAATTGATTTTATTTTATTTACCGATATTATACCTGACTTAGGCTACACAAATCAACAGCGTCAATGAGATCCTCCACAGCAATAAATGCAATAAGGCATAGCGCAAGCTAGACAACTAATTTTGGTTTTAGTTCAGCCCTTTTTTGACGTTATTTTTAACACTACGTCTGGACCAATGCCCACTGGCCTTCATCAATTAGAGCCCCATGCTACGGTTCTCCATTATTTGTGAGTGCTATTGGCATGCTTATATCCACAACAAAAGCTCGTGAATTCACTACAATTTGTACCCAAGAGACGTTACCTTTGTTGGCGTTGTGTTTTTATTTGTAGTATGAGTTTCAAAACAAAAATCCTACATAATTTCATAACCAAACCAACGTTTGTTTAAACAATCGTAGATATCATAGCACGATTTGGAATTTCTTTGTGAAAAAGTTAACATTTTTCACTTATAAAAATTAAACACCAATCAGCATAAATTAAAAATATAAAAATTGTAGATTGATGTCTTTATAACATCAGCTAATTAGTGAGATTGTATAGGATAAAAAAAAAAATTAATCAGTCGAATTAATTTTGCAAAAATGTAGCTTATGATTATGAAAAAGCATAATAAAGTACACTAAATTGGCCAGCAGAAGTACAAGACCCCAACTGAATAAATTGTCCCATTCATTCACGCTAATGTATGACAAGCAGCCACAAAGCAGCTTTTCTGAAGAAAGCTAAAAGCGTCGAGTCCTAATCCGAATAATTAGTTGTAATTTTTTTTTTTCCTGGGTTGTTCCATGAACCGAATTGGTACATAATCAAGTTTATTATTCCCCAAAGAAACAATATTTATTTCACCATCTTCAGTTATAACTAAGTTAAAGTTTGCCACGCAATTGGCTTTGAATTTTTGTTAAGCTATTTCTTGCAAGTCACTTCACGAGGGACAAGAATGGCCTCTTCCTCCATAACCACCTAACTTATTACTCCATGAGCGGACGTATCCCCAACAAAAAGTCAATGAATTTCTCGAGTCATTTTCTTGATAGGTGGTTCCAGAGTTTCCAAATCGGTTGTTTCCTTCTTCGTGTAAGAAACGTTGGTTGTGTGTCAAAGGTGCCTGAAAATATTTAACAGAAGCAACCATTACAACTTATAACAGAATTGCCCATGTAAACACAAATTTTGGATAAGGCTCTTTAATGATTCTAGAAAATTGTTGCTAAAAATTGTTCATATCAGTGTGTTTTGTCGCTTTTTTAATATAAGAGCAAATATTTAACATCTGTATTCTAATGTAAAAAATAAGATGCTATTTAAAACAATACGAATTAAAACCCCTTTGTTAAAAACATGAAAATGACAAAACAGGCTCAACAAAAATAGGAAATTATTCAACGTTTTTCAAAATTTTGTTTAAAAATAGAAATTACGGCAGATTCATTAGCAGATCCATAAATATTTTTTGTAATAAATACTAAAGTTTTCTTTAGAAGCTTACTATTATTTGTATTTGAAATTTAATTGAGGTATTATAATTCCATTTTTACTGTTTACAAAATCCCACGGCCACGGAAATTTATCTTTCGAATAAGACCTAGACATAATGAGTAACTAAGGGATGCAAATTAAAAACAACAATAAGACAATATAAATAAATTCATAATCCGAACTGAATGACAATTTGATCCCGTCACCCACAGAAGTAAACAGAGCAAATTCCGTTGAAATAATTCATTCCATAAAATTAAAAAAAAAAAAAAAAAAAATTGGTTTCATAAAAATGAGAATAAAAATAAAAACGTAAATCCGAGATTAATTAATTATTTCCCAAATTTCAAGAACTTAGCTCAATTTATCGTTGCTCATACTTTAAATGTGAAATTGCAGATATAAAGTGGAAAAATATAGTCTTACAATTTTCACAAAATTTCGGAAAACAAACTAGGAACGAAAAAAAAGAGTAAAGATGTTTCAACTCTCCATATCGGAATATTTAGGCATATTTACTTATCATAAAGGTAATGAAACTTCACTCAAGAATGATCAATTTTAATAAAAACACTAGGGGTGTTTTAATTTTATCATTACAAAATTGAGATAACCGACATCTAGACCCTATTCTATCGATATCACTTACAGCTTTTGAATTTATGTTCCCAAATATAGTTATACTCTTATTATCCCCATCCCTTTTTCTGGTATTTTCTTATTATCATGAAAGCTAAAGTAAATCTGAAACTTTTTAGCATAAATTCATTCAGATATGAGTTCTTGAGATGAATAATTAGCACAGATTTTACTTTAATGTCTTCCACATTAGGGATTTGTGATGTTACAAATAAGTACTTTAAGAATTTTAAAGGTTACTTATATTGATAAAAACAAAAGTAAAAAATCTTAATTGGTAAAATGAAACATCAATATTCCAAGTAAAGACAGAAATGCACTCAATTTTATCACTCTT
>NW_023276622.1:0-3279 GCF_013357705.1 Chelonus insularis | reverse complement strand
TGTGAAAAATTCGTATATCGATTCGAAAATCGATATATAATTTAGAAATGACTATTCCAATATCCTGCGGAGTTTCATAATATACTCTGACCGGATCAACCCCTTTACTCTTGATCATAAATATTTGTTTATTTAAAAAAAATATAAAAAATTCGTATATCGATTCGAAAATCGATATATACTTCAGAAATGACTTTCCCAATACTCCTGCGGAGTTTCATTGATATACTCTGACCGGATCAACCCTTTTACTCGTAGTCATAAAATTTAATTAATAATAACAAAATATAAAAAATTCGTATATCGATTCGAAAATCGATATGTAATTAAGAAATGACTTTCCCAATATTCCTGCGGAGTTTCATAAGTATTCTCTGACCGGATCAACCCCTTTACTCTTGATCATAAATTTTGTTTATTTAAAAAAAATATAAAAATTCGTATATCGATTCGAAAATCGATATTTAATTTAGAAATGACTTTTCAAATACTCCAGCGAAGTTTCATTAATATACTCTGACCGGATCAACCCCTTTACTCTTGATCATGAACTTTCTTTTTTTTTCTGGAAAAAAAATAACAAATTCCTACATCGATTCAAAAATCAATGTACAGCTAACAATTGACTTTTCAAATACTCTTACGGAGTTTTATAAATGTACACTGACCGGATCAACCCCTTTACTCTTGATCATGAGTTTAATTTATCAAAAAAAAAAAGACGGTTTCTCTTATATCGACTTGAAAGTTAATATATGATTTGAAAATAATTTTCTCAATCACTTGAAGGGTTCTCCCTTTATACTTCTGATCATGAATTGTATTGATAAAAAGAAAGAATCGGTATATTGACGCGGTAATTAATTGCGACTATGAAATATTTATTACTTATTTTACAGTTGCTTGGATGGTCCTTTTTTTTTTGGTATTTCTGTCGTATATTTAATTTCCAGTTTTCCTATTCTATTCTCAAGTGACTCTTAGCCTGTCCCAGCTTTTTAAAGTTTGGTCCAGTTTCCGGGTATACCCACGCGGAGGGGGTCACTATCTATACCCTAGTCCACCTTGTCGGTTATGCTTGGACTATCCATAGTCAGAACACTGAACGAGTACGCTTGAAGTTTATGTAGGAAGATTTTTTCAACGCATGCACACAAAGCATTTCTGAGCTTGCTTTTATCTTGAACTAATCAATCTCTACTATAAGAATTTTCGATAAATAATGACTCAGAGTAACTTGATTTGAAATATAAGAAATATGATAAACACAATAACTTGAAATAAATCATTTTCTATATAACTGCCAACTCTACTGTTTCAGTGTTTCGACTATGTGTGCTGCATTAATGCGCTTCAATTATCTGTTAGCTGCATTTTATGCGCTCCGATCGATTTTCAGCTGCATTTTATGCGCTCGACTGTGCTTTAGCGGCATTTAATGCGCTATGACTATTGGCTATACTTTTACAGAAGGAGTTGAGTTACATTGAGTTGCGTGTAGTTGAGTCGAAAATAGCTTTTCCACTGGAGTAATATTTAAGCATTGAGATGAGTTTAAAAAGCTGTAGGATGTATTAGTTCTAGCATGTAGTATGAGTTCCTGTATACACTCTTGTACCTGTATCAAATACACATGTTGCTGTATTGTTTAGTTACATGTGTGTATGTAGTACTTTATACTATATGTCAATTATGATACTTCTTATATGTTTCTTGAACTCAACTCGACGCTTGAATCTAACTTCGGTGAAAGTGTTATTCTTCATCCATTTCTACGTAACTTAACTGAACTTAACTCCTCTTGGTGAAATCATAGCTACCTATCAGCTGCACTTTTTGCGCTTACATTATTGATGTTCCACAGTTTATGTGCTTTGGTTTCTAATCATTTGTATGTTCATTCTTCTAGTTGTATACCAATGAGTTTTGCTTAGTTATTAGCATTACACACCTAAAACTGCTTTTTCGTTTATCGTATCTTTTTTTTGTTCCTTTCAACCCATATGCCGTTCTTTACGATACTTACGACATAGCCGACATGTTTCAAACTTTTCCGTTTGTTTTGTTTTTGTTCGTTTTTTCCGTCGTGATTTGGATTTTAACATTTCTTCTTCTTCTTCTGTTCCTAGCTCATTATCTTGTATGCATCGATTGTGAATAAATCGGTTGCATGTATTGCATGTAGATTTTTCTTGAAGATTTTCCAAGTTGTTCATGCAGTGTAAACATCTCCCTGTTATGTTGTTTGATTTTCTTATGAGCGTTTCTGCAACATGTTGACGATATTTTATCGGATCGAAATTCATATCGAATTCGATGTTTTGCCCTATACACAACATATAATGCATTATGTACAATGCACAGTTAGATCCATCGCTCGGAGCTTGGTAAGGACGATTCGAATTTGTTGTCTCTTTCCATTCAATACCTTTTAGGCTATTCATGGTTGATTTTGCTGTACATGAGTCTAGATATTGTTTGAATGCTATGACAATTCTGCTGGTATCTGATGATTTTTTATACGGATCCATGAGTATTAATTCTTGTTTCTCTGAATTAATTACTAATAGTCGCCAATGCCCCCATCTATAATATGGGAATAGTAATATTTCCTTAATCTCTTGATTGATGTTCAGTGGCTCCGCTCCTTTATGATGTCTTCTATCCCAAAACTCACCTAAAAATTTTGTTCCTATGTATGTTGGGAAGTACGTAGTGTTTTTCCATTTTTCCATATTACATGCTATGTATGAATCTACTACAGCACTATCTATCCAGCTGTTTTGATGAGCCAAGCATTTGAAGTTGCTAGCTGTCATAAAAAATTCTTTAAAAATAATTGTACTATCGTATATTGCATCGTAAAAGCTAATTTTTATATGCCTCGAATTAGACAGTAAATAGTACAACACATCGCTTACTAATCCATTATTTAATGTATCAAGAACTTTATGTGTTCTGCAATCATTTGTTATAAATTTTTGCGAATATGCCAATTTCAAAATCTGTTCCAAAAACAGCATCTTTACCCATGATTAACTGGTAATGTGTAGCGCTGAGAATTTTCTCTTCAACAGAAGTTGATTCCAAAGTGTCCTTAACATCATCAAAATTATTCATCACATAATTTACAACAACGCGACGAATTGTATGATGGTGATCTTGATCTTTATATAGCGCATATGATAATGCACGGAATAAACAATTACCATCCGGACTCGATTGAATGCAGATAAAGGTAACGGTGATTTAGGAATAGAGATATTCGCGAATGATTAT
>NW_023276621.1:0-8807 GCF_013357705.1 Chelonus insularis | reverse complement strand
TATTTACTGGCAAATCTGGCATACCTTAGAACAAATAATAACATTTACTTTTACATACACTTGATATTTACAATTCTGGGTGGTGCTGTTTAAGACCAATATTGACAGAATAATCTCGTTACTGTTATTTACACTTTTTTTAATTTTTCTCGTACACTTAATTGAGAATAATCAACAGATTCATGCAAATGTGTTAAGTGGAAAAAAATTAAAATAAAAAATACTACTAATGACTTTAACATTAATAATTGGAGAAAGATAGAATTGCATTCATATATAAACACATCAATAAAATTAAAAATCAAAGTTTGTTGTGAATAAAAATATAACTGGATAACAACCAGTATTATTGATTGTTAAAAAAACCTTATTGTTTTTATTGCTATGACGATCAGTTTTTTTATATGTCAAAGAAAACCAATTGATGTCTCTTTACGATTAGGCCTAAGTCAGAAGAACAGAAGTGCACTGATAGATGCTTTATACTGTAAAAAAAAAGTTTTATTAATCATTGGCTATGACTGTTGAGCTTTGAAAAAAAAAACGTCAATAGATAAATAAAATTTGTGGATTAAAAATAAATTTAAAAAAAACCCTGAATAAAATACTGAAGGACAAAATTAATGGGTAACGAGAGATCACTTGTAACTCTTGGAGTATTCAAACTGCGGCATACATATTTCTTCAAGTTACCCCATTGCAGGAGTTGTCTTTCTCTTTGGTACTTTTTTTTTTTTAGATTTTTTTGTCATTGTAGCAACGTTGCATCGACTTTTTTCTTCAATATTCACGGCTCGGCTAGCCTTTGTCCCTTTTGAATTTACCTCGAGTGTACGTATGTCGTCCGGAAATGCCAATAATCCTAGATACCACGGGGCCTGGGAATATCGATGGTGTTTGTGAACGTTTCTGATGTTCATAAACGTGATACTCGATTCGTTGTAGTACAGTATCAAGTGTATAGAATGATCGATAGATTCCACTCGATTCTCTAGCCAGCGTGATAGTGTTTTCGAGAGTCAGATGAGAACCATTCAATACCGTTCATTGCTTGGCAATTGACATTTATTATCGGTGCTGCTGTGTGTTATGGATAGATATGTAGATCATGTGTCATGGGAAAAATTAGCCGAATACATTGTTTCTTTATACTTTTAATTATTAGGCAATAAATGTATATTGTTATTTCCAGTATGATTGACTTCATTATGAATCACTGAATTTATCAATTGGTAAATAATTTATTAGAAGAGAATTGGTTAATGAATTTGATTAAAGCATCAAGGTGTTATGATTCAATTCAAAAAAGGGTTAGAAATATTAAATAAAATTTCGGGTTATATTATTTTATTATTCATGTAAAAATATGCCATTAAAAATGTTACTTAATGAGTGGATCATTCAAATATAATTAAGGACGAATTCAATGAATCAACAAGTAATTAATTTTGACAATGAATTTGTATGAGATTATATTACAGACATTCATAGTAATACTGTCTATGAATATTAATGAATGTTTATTTAACATAGATTTGCTAGCTATTAATAAATTAATAGATAAATAAATAATTTCATCCATATGTAAATACACATGAATATCTTCGTGTTTTGCTTGTTTGATCCATTATTAATTTTTTAGGTGCATAATATTTTATGCACATGCTTTATAGTTTATCTTTTTTTTTTAATTCTATTTAACCAGTAGCAAGTTAATCACTTCTTCTAAAAATTATCTAGCATCAAAGTGGAATTGACTTTGAGAAGAGTAATTTCCAGTTTAAAAAATATCAAAAAGAATTTTCCGGAAATGAATTTTACTTTTATATTAACAGTGGCTGGAATTTAAATGTTACCTTTTAATTTTCTTCATGTTTATGTTCTCGATTTCATCATATCACTATCATTCTGTCTAGCATGAAAGCTGTAGACTACAAACTTTGCTTTGTAGAAAATTTAATTTTATTAAGTCAGTTAGATTTTTGTCAAAGATAAAGAAATGTTGAAAAAATAAGAAAGTGAATCACTTTCTACCTTTTTGCAAAATACCATTTTCTAAAGTGTTATTTATTATTATTGCACATTGTCTGTAAATTGATTAGCGAGATGCTATTGGTTGTCAGTGAAGTTGATTGATTTGTGCTACATTGACCATGTAATTGTTGATCCATAAAATTCAACTGTTGAGATCAATTGAGTTTACTACCGTTAGAATGGATATACTAGAGAAAACTAACCAATAGATAGGCAGTTACGACTAAATGATGGATAAAAGATTAAAAACACTTTCGATTGGGCATGTTTTATTCAAAAGTTGATAAAGCAGCTTGTTTTATCTCAATCTTTGCTCTTATCTACTTTTAATTGTTTAGCTAAAATTTAAAAAATTACCTACATATGTCATCGAACCAAAATATTTTCACACCAAATATTTTAATTTTAGTTTTAATGCTCCATTTCAATTGTAACGATTTTATGGAATAATTGATCTTCTGAAAAGCTAATTAAGAAAGTACGTGCTGAATTATCCCAAGTTGGAAATGAATTTGTCAATAATGGCATTTTTAAATTACAAGCAAAAGATCACTCTTTACTTCTTGATTCTATTTTTTCCTGAGGATAATATTTTTTTAAGGTACTTTTCTGGGATAAAAATGAGAAGAGTTCTTTCAAAACCTCAGCAGGATTAACTTTGAAGAATAATAGAAACTTGAAGAGTAAATCAATAAGTAATTGAAGTATCATTAAAAATTGTGTATCAAGAATCTTGAGACTGAACAATTATTCTCTTACTTTTGATATATGTATTAGAAATTTGATTTATTAATTATTTTAATTCTACTTGCAAATCAAAATCGATACATGAAAATTAACGACAATATTTATAACTAAACATTCTAATATAATTATTTTTTAGTCACGATTAAACTCAAATAATCAACAGAAACTCATTTTGTTTTTAAATTTTATGAAGAAACTTAACGATAAACTGATTGTTATTAATGAGATCTTGTGTTATTATTTCTGCATCCATGGACTCGGTACATTCATTCTTTATTTATTATTAATTTAATTCAAACACTGTTTGATGCAATGAAAGAAGAAAACAATTTCTCAAGCATGAATTATTGAGAAAAACAAATAAGAAGTTCAAGTAATTTAGTATTGTCTTAATTAATTTTACCAAAGTTTTGAATTGGTTTTCAATAATAAATTAATTTAATTAAATGAATTTGTGCATGTTAGGAAGAATGAATAATTTATTACAAGATCTATAAAACAGTCAATACCAATTTTTGATGTATAGAAAAATAATACTGGTATTTTATGTCTTTATTGGCATAAATAATTTAAGAAAATTAATATTTTACAATACAGTTTGTAAAGATGCTTCTATACAAACTTGAGATCTCTTTTAAATTAAATTTATTCAAGGGAGATAAAAATTGAAATTTATCAATGGCATATTTCATATTGTCAATTGAATTGAAATTATTTTTATTTTTATAATTCTTGGTAGCATTATGCGAATATAATTACATCTACATTTATTGAAATATGAAAAAACAAGAGCATATCAAATGCAATTTATAAAAGCAAAAGAAGTATAGATCAAACCATAAATATTACAAACTAATAAATATTCCAATCAGCTTTACGTTTCAGAGAGATTGACATTAAATGAACCTCAAGAGAGAATTTTTTTAATGTTAATGAAGAAAATCTTGAAGTACTTTCACTTTCATTTTAGCTGAACAAGTGAAGTCAAAGAAGTAAAAGTGATGACAAGAAGGGGAAAGAGATTAAACTAGAGGAAGAAAGAGAAAGATTGAGGAACTCTTGAATGACTTTCCTGTCGACGACTTTCAGAAGCTCAAATCCGCCACGCTGCCGCCCTCCATTTCATTTCTCCCTTCAGACCGCCCCGTTAAGCTGTATAGAGAATACAAGGGTGGCCCCACCCCTTCTACAATTCTCTCTCTGCTCGATACTTTTTCATTTTTCAATTGCACTCGTAATCGAACAAGAAATAATTACCAGCTTGCATTTATTAAAAAATAACGATAAGAAATGTACTTTCATAAAATAACTGAACCTTTTTGTCACCACTTTTTGCGGAAGTAGTGATTTATGTTGAGCTGCGATACTAAAATGCAGAGAACCGGTGAAGCAAGTATTCCAAATGCCAACTTGAGTCTTGGACACTTCAGACGAGTTTTCTCGCAATCGATCTACACCCGCAAGGAATAAAGATCAATCGTTTCCCAGAGGATTTCAGTTGATGTTCACAGGCATCAACGCTAGAAATAAGGACAACATGATTTGTATCTGCTCTAGACAAGTATACTGTAGATATTTCAATGCATCCATCACTTTTCCGGCCATTAAAATTCATCACAATGGATATTTACGGTATGGTGGTCGAAGTAAACAGTAATAAATTTATTTAATATCATACAATTAAGTTATGATTCTCGACACCTTTGTAATGCATTGCTTGTCAAGTGGAGTGTTTCATTATTTTATTGCTATAGAACTATAAATTCCATAATTTGAACTGAATTATTAAAACAAATCAAAATATTTTCAAATTATTGGTTTGATTCCAATATTGTTTTGGTCATAAATAAAAATTGTGGATAAAAAATTATTTTCTAAGTCATTTTACATCATTATATATAACATAATGATAAGACATAAAATAGTTCATTTAAGCACTTTTGTTGTCAAATCAACTAACTAGATCTTCTGATTTAGAATCTTCAATTTACTGATCAACTTCCAAGTTATGTAAAAATATGTCAGGGAATTATTTTGAGAAAACAAAATTTAATTTTTAAACAATACTCCAATCTTAATTAATGAGTAAAACGGTTTAATTTTGTTCGCAAATAAGTAAGAATCTCAATGAGTATATCATAATGAAATTGAAATAAAAATCGTTTATTTATTTGATTTCATTCTATTCCTTGAATTTATGTTCAAATAGAATCACAGTATTTTTTTACTTTCATTAATAATTAATAACAAATGTTGTGAAGAATTGTTGCTTGAACAAAGTGTAATTTATTAAAGTAAAGAATAAATTAATTTTCAAGTTTTAAAGTCACATTTTATAGAATTTTTTCTTTTCATTTTTTCACACATATCATGGACTTGCTGCTTTTTATATAAAAGCATTCAACAGCTGTAGATACGGAAAATTAAATGTTTATGGTATATATCTAGAAATGAAAGAAAGCTAGTAGTTTTTTTTATTCTCTCATATCGTTTTTGATAGAGTCGATAAAAAGACATATTTATTAATTTTCTACACGAACACTGTAAAAAGAAGAGAGAAGTAAAAAATCATACTATTCAATTCTTAATAACTTTTCACACTTTTCTTGTTGTAATACACTTTTCTCTACATTGATTTCTTTGATTCCAGGTTCAAGCTATTCAGATGGATTTCTTCAAAGAATTGACTAGTTTACAGTTTCATTTTTTATTGATCAGTGGATTATATATTTTTTGACTTCGAATTGTCGTGGCATTTTTTATCCTAGAGTTTAATTAAAGAAAAAGCGGAATATCAATTACTAGTATTTACTTGCAATGTTACTCAAAAAAGGATAACATAATTTCATTTTACTCTAATCTAACTGGATTTATAAATAACTAGAAGTTTTCATCAGAATAATGAATTCAAATGGTTCCCGTAAGAGAAGATTAAAAGGAATTAACTTCTTGTTTTTAATTACTTGAAAGAAAAACTGAATCTTATAATTAATTCCTGTAGCAAATCAACTAATCAATCGTTGAAATTGTGATATTTACTAAAAGTTGACATTTTAATAGTTCAGGAAGAAATTTTAAAACTTGATATTATTCTATAATTTGTAATGAATTAGACAATGGAACATGATTGCTCCTTCCTTGATAATGGTGATGAATATCACTACAGCTTAGCAATATTTCACTGACAATATAGATTAGGAATGATCCATAAATTAATTTCACTTTAGCTATCAAACATATTCATAAAGCTAACAATGCTCCAAAATGAAAAATTAGTAGATGAAAAAGAATTAACTGCTTTTTTATTTAAATTTTAAAGGAAGTACTTTCAAAAAGAAGGAAAAGCAAGTTTTAATAAAATATAGAGCAGTCATTTGTATTATTTTATTTATCTAAACACTTTGAATGCATCTAACACGAATATACATGGAAGTAATAAATTTTCCATAAAACCGCATGACATAGTTATAAAATTTATTTTACACATGTTAACACTTATATACATAATGTTTCATCATAAAACCTAGATTTTCCGTAAATCGAAACGTCTTAGGTGTGATAATCATGTATGCATGATTTACGGTGGTGCTGGAAGATCTCTAAAACCAGGTTTCAAGTCTCAAAGTGCGGAGATGTTGAAGAAATTCGATATAATCTTCCATGGAGAAAGAAGGAAGAGAGTTAAAGAATAAAACAAGTGCACTGATCTTACTTATGCTATAACCAGTAAGAAACTTCGTGTCTAAGTCTTTAAGTTAGTTCTCATACATCTTGTATTCCCGATGTACTGCTATATGTATAGATACTTTTTGCGTCAAGCTATATTACTTCCGGATTTAACCAACTCTTTTTAACTACTCTTACATCAACTCAATTGCCTCACATATTTACACTACTTTAGAATTTTAAATATGAAACATACAGTTATAGACAGGTGGAAGACTGAACGCAATGAAAATTTTTTAAATCTTAAAGGTTTAAAATTTTATTAGTTTAAAATAAAATTTTTCATTTTTATGACAGTTAATTATTTGCTTCGAATCAATGATCGAATAAATTAACTGAAGTGCATTAAATCTTTATCAGGAATATTTAAAACAATTTTAATAAGTCATTTTATGAAACTCATAAAGATATTTTACATTCTTTCTTAAAAAATACATCCCGTATACAAAATTATATTATATATATATAGAAATAAAAATTTCGTTCCCCGACGTTTCCCTCGTGGGATTGTGGGAAACGTTTGGGGAACAAAATTTTTTGTTTTTAATTTATGAGGCCTATGTAGACAATGAGCAGATCAATGAATTTGTGAGAGTGAAATCTATTTATTGCACTAGTAAAAATCGTAATTAGAGCATAATTTAGGCTAAAATTGAAGCAAGTTCCCGTTTTACCCCATTTTAGGAGTGAAATAATTAATTTTCTATATGTTTGACCTGATTCCGCATTTCTAGGCGTTAAGACGAAGAGAATGAGTGGTCAAACTTGAAAATCGGACAACTTTGATTTTTCAACCCCAAAAAATGGCAAGTGGTACCCCTTTCCATTTTTTTAGGCCAAAAATTAAAAGTACTCCGATTTTCCAGTTTGACGACTCATTCTCTTCGTCTTGATACGTAGAAATGCGGAATCGGTGCACCGCCTGGAAAAATTCACTTTAACACTCTCAAACAGGGGTAAAACTGGATATACATTAAAAACCATCATCCCCTTGACTTTAAACTCCTATAACTCATGAACGGACGGTCCAATAACTGTTTTTAGGGACGTTTTAAAACCCTCAGAATCTAAGCTAAATATGCATATTCATAAAAAATGTTGAAAAAATTTCATTCACCCTTAAAATCGCCAAAATATTAAAAAAAACACATTTTTTGGGGGAGTTTGCCAACTATTTTGGCAATTTTGAGGGTGAAATAAATTTTCTAAACGTGTTTCATGGATATGTATCTTTAGCTTAGATTTTGAAGTTTCCAAGCATCCCCTAAAAATCGTTGTCTGATAATTTTCTCACGAGTTATTAGGATCCAAAGTTAAAGAGTAGATGATTTTTGACCCTCACTTTGACTTTGGACCTTTATAACTCTTATCCGGGTCATCTAATGATGATTTTCAAGAAGTATTTAGAAACTTCAGAATCTAAGCTAGAGATTCATATCCATGAAATACGTTTAGAAAATTTATTTCACCCTCAAAATTGCCAAAATAGTTGGCAAACTCCCCCAAAAAATGTGTTTTTTTTAATATTTTGGCGATTTTAAGGGTGAATGAAATTTTTTCAACATTTTTTATGAATATGCAGATTTAGCTTAGATTCGAGGGGTTTTAAAAACAACAAATTTAAAAACGGTACAAAAAATAACAAAAAAAAAAAACAAATCAAAAAACGTCCCTAAAAACAGTTAGTTTAATTTTTAATTATTGATCGTCTGTCCCGTCCGTTCATGAGTTATAGAGTTTAAAGTCAAGGGGATGCTGGTTTTTAAGGTACTATCCAAGTCAGATACTCCCACCTGTGTTGAGACGTGTTACAGTGCATTTTTCGCACGGCGGCGGGTGCACACGATTCCTTCCTGCAGATTTCCGCCTCATCCCCACGTCAAGCGAGGCAGTCGCAGCCGCGAAACAGAGACGACACCTGGAACCTCGCAGGCGTATTCCAACCCTGTTTGGGCCTCAACAACAGGAACGGGGTACGGGCTTACTTGACCCTTTTTTGGGGTTGCAAAATCAAAGATTTGTCCGATTTTCAGTTTGACCACATCATATCTCTTCGTCTTAACGCCTAGAATAGGGCGGCATCATGGTCACAGGTCAATACATATAGACAATAATTATTTCACACTCCTAAAATAAATGGGGTAAACGGAGCTTGCTTCAAATTACTATTTAGCTCTAAATTATGCTCTAATTACGATTTTTACTAGTGCATAAATAGATTGCATTCACGCTCACACAAATGCATTTCATTGATCGCCTGCTCATTGTCGACATATGGCACTCATAAATTAGCAAAAAAT
>NW_023276620.1:0-6391 GCF_013357705.1 Chelonus insularis | reverse complement strand
ATATATACATGCAAGCGGACGTTTGGTAACATTTTGTGCGACAAAAGTGGAAGTTTGGTGACGAATTGGAATTTTGGTGACTGTCACCGAACTTCCCTACAACGATTATGGAAGTTTGGTGACAGTCATCAAACTTCCAAAATAATTTTGAAATCTATAAAAAAAAGAAAAGTAACAGAAAAATACGATAAATGTCGGATATATGGTTAAGAACCATATAATATAATAAGTTCTGTTCTTCAAGAATCTAAAAGGAGCAGAATAACTGAGGAAATATCAAAATTTGTTACAAAAAATAGATTTATCACAATTAGTTTCTTAATTTTTTACCTAATAACGGATATTGAAGATTAAAACGTGAACGTTATATATAATAACATCCATGTATACATTTACCATAGTATACTTGTAACAAAGTTATGTACCATTAATGTTCCATTTATGTAGCATAAGTTATGTATTACAAATAAGCATATACATAAACATATAAGCAACATCACTAAGTTATGTAACAAAATATTATATCCAATGCAAAATAATTCATGTATCGCAGTATCCATATAACATATGTAACGTAAGTTACATTACACTGATGTTATTTCATTTTATTGATGCTATGTTACACTGAGGAAACGGCTGCGACATAACATAAACATAACATAAGAGTCACTGTTGTGACGTTTTTTTCAAAGTAACATTGTTTGGTCACGAGGACATAATATAGCCGTCACAATTGTGACGTTATACTACAATCACAATGCCATGTAACTGATACGTAACATAGAAGTAACAATTAGGTACATATCATAAAACTCAAATTTGATATAATTGTTATGTCACCTATAAGTCAAAAAAGTTACGTAACTTGTTACTTCCTTGTTATATCACATTTACATTCTGTGTTCACTGGGTAACTCCTCCAGTTACAGGAGCACTCTTACTGATGATGAAAGGAAATGATCGTAAAACTCAATTTCTGTTCTTTTACAACAAATGGTATGTTACGAACAAAAGAAGTATGTATATATCCATTTTACACAGCGGATAACATTGTTTCAGTAGAAGAAAAAATTTACCGTTAAAAGATCTCAAATATATTGAATAAATCCTGTTTTCAATTGTTTATAACAAATTTAATTGTTATAAACAATTCACATTAACAAAAAGTAGCATATAACTTTCCGAACAACCCCCTCTACATATCTGTTAAATTTGGTCGCAATCGAATTAACCGTTTTGGAGATTACCCCGAACAGACAGATAGACACCAGAAATTCATATAGTAGTATATATACGTGCAAGTGAAAGTTTGGTAACATTTCGTGCGATCAAAGTGGAATTTTGGAGACAGTCACCAAACTTCCAAAAAAATTTTCTTCTTCCAAATTAATTTTTTTTTTCAATAAGGTTACTAGAAACAACGCGCGCTCTCCGAGCGCACTGTCTCAAGACAACAACGTTAAAAATTATTTAATTTTTATTTATTTCGAAAATTTAAGAATTTATAACAATTTTAGGTAGTTCCTAGGCTACATAGGTGTATTTTCTGCTCTTCTATGACTTTGCCAAGCCAGTTTTTTATTTTTCTGAAATAGAAAAAAGTTCAATAAAATAATGTCTTATGAAAATAGTGAATAATATGATATTTCAATAAGACATTATTCAAAGCCAACCACAAAATTTATAACAATTTTAGGTAGTTCCTATGCTACATAGGTGTATTTTCTGCTCTTCTATGACTTTGCCAAGCCAGTTTTTTATTTTTCTGAAATAGAAAAAAGTTCAACAAAATAATGTCTCATTGAAATTTCATATTTTTCACTATTTTCATAAGACATTATTTTGTTGAACTTTTTTCTATTTCAGAAAAATAAAAAACTGGCTTGGCAAAGTAATAAAAGAGCAGAAAATACACCTATGTAGCATAGGAACTACTTAAAATTGTTATAAATTTTGTGGTTGGCTTTAAATAATGTCTTATTGAAATATCATATTTTTCACTATTTCTATAAGACATTATTTTGTTGAACTTTTTTCTATTTCTTATAATTGTTTTTTCTTTCAATCATCTAGAACATCATTTTATTCATGATTCCAAATGAAATCTATTAAAATCGATATGCAACACGCGGGAAACACTTTTTACTTTTTTTAATCATATTCTTTTGTTTTTATTATTCGACAAACACTTATTTTTCATTGATCATTTAAAACTTTTCTTTACCAATAATTCCTAAAAAAGTTTATTTAAATCGATATACAACACGCGGGAAACATTTTTCATTATTCAGAACATAGATGTCTCTTGGTTAGGCAAGAGAGAAGGAACTATTACGAGGTTAACGTGAAAGAGAGTGATAACAATACGTAACGCAAGAAAGAGGGCACTGTAGGAAGCCCAATGTGAAAAAAAGTGACAAAAGACACATTCAGTAAGAGAGAACACATGATAGAGCGCTCGATTAATAGAGTGAAACAGCGAGCGAAAAAATCTTGAATAGCAGAAATATCGCTGTTAGGGGCGTGGCTTATTTATAACTCCGTTAATAATTAATGAAAAATTCTCGTTTAACGTTTAATTGGAAGCTCATGATATAAGATAACTACCTATTAAATATGAAATCATAATATGTAGCAATTATAAAGATATTTGCATATAAAGATGCGTTGATGACGTCACACAAAATTTTTCGTGTATAGAGTAGTCGGTAGCCTCGGCGCTCATGGGGGAAAGAGCGCGCTAGTGAGAAAGAGAGAGAGAGGGAAAAGGTGAATGTGCACTTGGCGCCGAGTATCTACCGCTACTCTAGATACATTTTTGTGACGTTACACAAATGCCCAATTTCTATGTTTTACATTTATGTGACGTCACACAAATGTAGTAAAGTCACATAAATGTATAAAGCATAAAATTTTTTGCAACAGAAATGCACAATTCACGTACGTACATATATATATATATATATATATATACAATATATTGTATATATACAATATATACAATACAATATATACAATATACAATATATATATATACAATACAATATATACAATATACAATATATATATATACAATATACAATATATACAATATATATATATATATATTATCTAATTACTGTTTTTTTTTGTCTATCTATCGAAAGACCTGCTGAACCCTATACATCTTATCTATGGAGTTAATGCTATTACATGTATATTATAATTAAGTTTACTTCCCAGACTAGTATTATTGTTACCACGGAGCAGAAGTAGCTTTTACTCCTAAGAATAGTCATCCATATATTGACCAGGCACTGGAGTAGAAGCTACCACGCTAGAAGTAGAATTTACTCCTCATTTTTCTCCATTTAGTTGCCGGGCCATCTCCGGCGACACTACCTTGGTTACGAAAAAGGAGACCATTAATCCAGGAATGTTTTCGAATAGATATTTCACAAACAAAATTTCAGCTGTCGAATATTTAATAAAGAAATTATTAATTGAAAATTATAAAATCATGCATGTAAAATGTAAAGTTTAAAATATAACCGAAGTGAGAGTCACCTTTAAAATTAACTATTAAATTTATAGTAATAATTAACTGGAAATTCTCGTTATTTATCCAGTAAATACTTGAATCAATAATTCAAAATCCGATCCTATGTGATAGAACTACCCGAATTAATGCAGAGTTCAATCGAGATTTGATGTATGATAGATACAATATTCATAATCCTATTAAAATTCGTTAATAGGAAAAATCAGAATTCTATGGGTTTATAATGTTTATTCTCAATTCTGACTAAAAACCATATTTTTTATTCAACTTCATTTCGAAACAAATATTCCTAAATCTATTTTAATTTTTCATTCTGTGTTGAAGAAATCTTCTGGAAAGTCTGTAGGATTTGACATATTTTAATAGGGTAGTCGCAGCAGGGTACTTCAGGGAATGAAAATTTCTAAGTAGTACTTTTGCTCTAAAAGAAGTCTTTTTTTATTAAAACTCGCCATATTTCTTCCTATAAAAATGAATAAATTCCTATTAGATGGTACGTTAGTGATAGTGATAGATAGTACGTTAAATTCACCTCAAGAACAACAGAAATGTAATAAAACAAGTATAATGTTAATATATTAGCAACATCTTAGAAAATTTTTTTCGTTAAAATATAACGAGTATATATACTTGAAGTAACGAAGTAATGTTACATTGCTTTATCCCTTAGTAGGGAATAGTAACATCTGTGTTACTTCGATGTTACATTACTCTAATATAAGTTAAGTCATATTAATAACGTTACATGCATATTACAATGATATAACAGTGTTTGATCGAAAAATGTGTATTTCTGCAGATTTGGACTCATTTCTACTCTGATCATTTAGATAATATTTACTTGTTTCGAAAATTCAATTGACTTGGAGCAAATTTTCCTTTGCAATTAGAAATTCTCTTGAAACTGAAACAATAAATAGTTGATAGTATAGAATTAATATATTGTCTTGTAACAGCTGAATAATAACTTCCAGTACTATATTTATATTTCCATTCGTTTCTTAGTGTACTACTAGCAAACATACAGCGCGCTTCGCACGCGCTTTTTCAATTAAATTTGATTGAATCTTCTAAACCTCATTAAAAGGAACTAATTTTTTGATTTGAAGAGAAATTTTTAATCGCTATTTTATTATAGTTAATAATATGATCTATTTTTCTTTAAATTAATTAAACCAGTCCATATTATAATGAATAGTGTAAAATTAAATTCAACAAAAAAATTTATAAATTAGTAAAAACATTATATCTAAAAAAGTTTTATTTAAATTTGTGCAATTTGATTGTTTGAATTTTTATAAGTTACATTAAATGTAAATAACAAACTATTTAAATTTAAAAAGAGCAAAAAAAATTTTTTTTTTATAATAAAATTTCGTTATAGACATAATTTTTAACTTCCTATTAGGAAGTTATTGAAATTAGGTCGATTGGTGAAATTTGAATTTTCATCATATCTTGCAGGCATACTGACCAATTTTTAGAATGATGTGTGTGTACGTACGTATGTATGGACGTCAGAATTTTTTTCATTTTCAATATCTCAATAACGGATTGAGATATCGACTTCAACCAAAATTAATTCGAAAGATATCATCTAAAAGAAGATTTGAATGAAATTTGAACAAATTCGGTTAAGCCGTTTTTTTTATAACAAAATAACTCATAAAAAAAATGAAAAGATTAGCTATTTAAAATATTTTTAAGTCAAACAATGACATTTCCATTCGTGAATTGTGTCGATACTGACTAGACATTATTGTTCACAACCAATATGACTATCAACAACTACGCATTGTTTATAACAATATGGATTTGTTATAAACAATTAAAAACTGTATTTATTGATTAAGCAATGTGTATATCACATGGATTCGGATGCTTTCAACATACATTGATTATAATTATTTAAATTTGTTATAAAACAATTACTAATGGGAAGTTTGTCGTCTTGGCACAGTCAAAGTGTGCTCAGACCTATTTTTTAATTTCAGATTTAGATTATAATTTTTCATTTTAATTTTCAATTTCAAATTTCCAATTTATTCAATTCGAAAGCTTCTTATAAAGCTTCAAGCTTGAATTTGTAGATGTGAAATAAAAAAAAAACCTGTTATTATTAATAAAGCAATTTTCAAATAATTTGTATTGTATCTAATATAGCAGAACTAAGGAAAAAGTAGTCTTGATTTGGTGTCCTACGTCACGTCCCCATAATAAAATCTTATCAGGAGGCGTGAGATTAAACACCAAATCAAGATTACTCTTTCCTTGGTTTTGCTATATATGTTAAAATCATTTAGATGTTTTTTTTATTTATTTCATTAATATTCGAATTAACAGCATAGATTTTTATGTAGTTCAAAAAAAGTAAATTTGTTAAGATTCGAATATTAAATTTTTTTTTGTTAATGATTAGTCGCATATTCATCTGTTAATAACGAAAAATGTCTTTGTACTTAAATAAAAATTATGTACATTACTAACCTCAATCCGTAGTTGATAGTTAAAAAAAAACAAAACAATTTCTATTTCTATCAGAAATGAAAAACATTCACTTCGGAGCTGAAATAGAAAAATTAAATGATAAATTTATTAAGAAACATCAGATTATTAACTTTTCTAGTTTTATTTCAAAAAATTTATGAAATAGTTTTATTTTATAAAAGTACGCAACAAAACTTTATTCTATTCTTACATAGTCTGATTTCTAATGTTAATTATAATAATATGTAGTCTTCAACACTATAAATGTAATAAACATTTAAAAATTATTCAAAAAAAAAACTTTAATCCAACCTTCATTAATTTTTTATATTAATACTGTGTTCTGACTTCGAGTCGACCGGA
>NW_023276618.1:0-6459 GCF_013357705.1 Chelonus insularis | reverse complement strand
CTGGTGTGACGAGTCCTGTGTTTCGAGATGACGGTAAAACACACTATGTAAGGACTTTGCCACATGTTCGTCGAGCAGTTTTAACTGTCTCCATACAGGTTCTATTGCAGGCGTATCTCCAGGTGGGAATTGCGTCTGGCCCAGGAGCAGCCCAGTTCTTTGTGCCCTTTAAAGCAGTTCTGACCTCATCAATGCTAACTCGTTAAAACTCTTCAAATATTCATGATTGGTGTTCGTCACAGAATTCTTTGAAAAGTCGAAGGGCTGAAGTGTCTGCATCTAGCGCACTAGCGTGAACATATATTTCGGTCCAGTGGGTTTCGACTTTTTCTGCACTCGGAGGCTCATACGTGACAGGGGCTTGCGGCTTAAGAAGGCGCGGAGGGTCAGATTGGAACAATCTGTTGTCACTTCGCCGCTTGTACCGCTTTGCTAATGACTTTTCAATGGCCATTAGCGATCTTATTTTGCCTGTGTATCTCTCCTTCAGATTCAGTAACACGGCCGTATTCAAAATGTGATGTTCACGTCTAATACTTGCCACGATACGCCGAATTCTTGGCGTATAAGGCCTGTGAGGATTTAAGTGATCCATCACACTTTGAATACGAGACGCACCCTGTCGAGCCTTTTTGATCTTATTTGCAAACTGTTCGATGGGTCTTTTCAAGCTAAACTCAGGATTAACAGGTGTTCGTTTGCCCTGAGTAAACTCTCAAGCCACATCATAGACTGCATTATTCAGTGCAAAAAGGTCTACAGCATCTGGTACTCGATGGTCGCGATCTTCGTTGGCACTAGCTAGGTGTTCTGCAGAGAGCGTAATTTTCCGGAGAAAATTACCCTCTCTGTTGGTGAAGTCCTGTTGGTTGGCGCCCTCAGGGGGAGGAGATGGGGGTTCTGCAGTGAGAGAAGGGCGGAACGGGAGTATGCTCCACCTCGGTGCTGCTGTCTCGAGTATCAGTGAGACTTCGTCCTCAGTTTCTGAAGCGTCTGATATTGAAGAGTCAGAGTATGACTCCTCTTCTATCCACCGTCGAGACTAAGTATACCGCACCTGCGATGCGAGCGCCGCCTGCCTTAGATGTTGTAGCTCTGGGTGGTAACGTGCCAGCCTGGCGCACTATGGGTAGCGGGTTCGATTTTCGGCCGAGACAAGACCAATTCATGATATAGTCTTTTCTCTGACCACGATAAGCGGGAGGCCATTGAGATTCTGTCGAAGCGTAAAATTTCTATTATATTGAATATCCTATCAAAACCGACTCCACCAGATGTCGGTAAAATTTGCGCATTGGAGCAATTTTTAGTAGGAGACAAACTTGTAAGTTCACATCACCAAACCATCAGCGTTACTGGTATAGTAATGTTAATAGTATCTCTATAGCTATGATAGATATTAAAACGTGGACTAATACCAATAAGTTCAGTTCACAAATTATAAATTTTTAATTCTTCATACGGCAATTTATTCGAAAATTAAAACATTCTATTAGCATATGATAGTTTTAAGTTTTACTTCTATCACCAGTCCCTATGATTCTCTGAAATTTCTTCTTTAAACTTACTGTGAGATTGCTACAACGATAACAATTTAATTCTATTCAAATATTCTTTTATTTAAAATTTCTAAAAATCGAAATTTTTAACCTAGACACATTAATGAAAAAAGTTACACAATCATTACAAGCTTAGAAGGCTGTCACTGAAATGACTATCATTCGAAGAAACAGTGGTTACCCTACGAATACATTGCTGAAAAAGACTAGTAACATTAATAGAAAATAGGAATGTACAAATTATTCTATGGATAAGTTGAAATTTCATATGCATTTATAGAATTTTTCTGCAAGAAACATGTTTTTATAAAAACTTAATTTATAACTATTTCAGCTATTTCCTATGCTACATAGCTGTATTTTTGCTCTTCTGTTATTGTGCGGAGCTCTTTTTCTTTTTGCGACAGAAAAAAGTTCAACATAAAAAAGTCAATTATACGAGTATTATTTTGTTATAATCATTCAACAAACAATTATTTCTTTATTTAATTGTTGAAAACATTTTTTTATGAATAATTCCCCAAAAAATTCATTTAAATCGATATGCAACACGCGGGAAACATTCTTTATTTTTTAGAACATAGATGTCTCTTTGTTATGCAAGAGAGAAGAAAACATCACAAGGTTAAGGTAGAAGAGAGTGATAACAATACATAAGGCAAGAAAGAGGGCACTGTAGGAACTCCAACGTGAAAGTGAGTGAAAAAAGACACATTCAGTGAGAGATAACACATGATAGAACGCTCGATGAAGTAGAGTAAAAAAGTAAGCAAAAAAATCTTAAATAGCCGAAATATCGCTGTTAGGGGCGTGGCTTATCTATAACTCCGTCAATAATTAACGAAAAATGCTCGTTTAACGTTTGATCGGAAGCTTATGATATAAGATAACTACCTATTAAGTATGAAAGCATTATATGTAGTAATTATAAAGATATTTGCATATAAAGATGCATTGATTACGTCACACAAAATTTTTCGTGCACAGAGTAGTCGGTTGCCTCGGCGCTCATTGGGGAAAGAGCGCACTAGTGAGAAACAGAGAGAGAAAGAGGAAGAAAGTGAATGTGCACTTGGCGCCGAGTATCTACCACTACTCTAGACCAAGAATATTTTTCTCATATGTAGTCTATTGATGAAGAGTTGCCAACTCAAAAAATCTGAGAATCTTGACTTTTGTCGAATATTTTTCAGAAAAGTTCAGTCGTTAGTCTAATAGTCATTAGATGGCGACATACGAATATTTCACAATACATATTCGTATTACTTGAATTTATGGTATATAAACAGTACTTAACCATGAAAATAGATGTTGCTCAATACAAAATCATAACATACCGTTTAGTTAATAAAAAATGTTCACCGGTCCTTTTCAATTAAATCTTAATTCCTTATAACACAATGTTCGCTTGATTAACGATTTTTAAAGAACAAAATCTGCAATCAAAGAATTTTTAACTCGTGTTAGGATTAAGAAAATAGCATTAAAGACGCTACAATAGTTAATGATAATTGTTAATAGTATGTAATTGTGTCCATAACATTTGAACATTGTTATTAAAAAATGATTATTGATCATGGTAATATTTCAATGAAAAGTTTTAAATTGTTATAAATAATAAAAATAGGGATCCATACTATATGTTTGAACTCTTCCAGCGCATAATCTTTTTTATTATTAAAAATAGTTGCTAACTGTATGACATAAATAAAAACATACTTTATTTCGTTTATTACAATTAAATCTGTTATAAACATTTAAAAAAAAATCTATGCAATATATATTCAAATTCTTTCAACGCGTAATTTTTCTTTTTACTGAAAAAAGTTACCAACCGTACGACATGGATAAAGATTCGCACAGATTTCCTGTTATTACTAAAGCAAATGTACGAAGTATGTATCATGATTAACACCAATTTTTTTTCTATAACAATTAAATCGTTGTAAAGGAACAGAAATTTAATCTCATAATAAATTCTAAATTTCCACTGAGCAGTTGGTCGTGTAGACCTATCGGGTCGCACCCAGATCACTGCAGAGCACTGTTTAAGAGTGATCTGCTCATCACTCGCGCCAAGTCCACGTCCCACTTTCTGTTTCTCACTCTTTTTCGCATCATCTCTCTCTCTCTCGCACTCTCTCATGACAGCGCGCAATAGCAGACACTCTATACAAGAAATTTTACCCTCTCCCTTTCCTTTCAATGCTATTTTTCTATGAACTTTTGAAGTACAGCACATACGCAGAATTCTTCAATAGATTTGCCATACAAATTATATGTGAGCCTTTATTTGCAGCATGAATCACAATTTTCCAATTTATTCATTGAAAAGATAATCATCCGTAAAGATTGGAAGTCTGAACTTTTCTGAAAAATATTCGACAAAAGTCAAGATTCTCAGATTTTTTGAGTTGGCAACTCTTCATCAATAGACTACATATGAGAAAAATATTCTTGGTCTAGAGTAGTGGTAGATACTCGGCGCCAAGTGCACATTCACTTTCTTCCTCTTTCTCTCTCTGTTTCTCACTAGTGCGCTCTTTCCCCAATGAGCGCCGAGGCAACCGACTACTCTGTGCACGAAAAATTTTGTGTGACGTAATCAATGCATCTTTATATGCAAATATCTTTATAATTACTACATATAATGCTTTCATACTTAATAGGTAGTTATCTTATATCATAAGCTTCCGATCAAACGTTAAACGAGCATTTTTCGTTAATTATTGACGGAGTTATAGATAAGCCACGCCCCTAACAGCGATATTTCGGCTATTTAAGATTTTTTTGCTTACTTTTTTACTCTACTTCATCGAGCGTTCTATCATGTGTTATCTCTCACTGAATGTGTCTTTTTTCACTCACTTTCACGTTGGAGTTCCTACAGTGCCCTCTTTCTTGCCTTATGTATTGTTATCACTCTCTTCTACCTTAACCTTGTGATGTTTTCTTCTCTCTTGCATAACAAAGAGACATCTATGTTCTAAAAAATAAAGAATGTTTCCCGCGTGTTGCATATCGATTTAAATGAATTTTTTGGGGAATTATTCATAAAAAAATGTTTTCAACAATTAAATAAAGAAATAATTGTTTGTTGAATGATTATAACAAAATAATACTCGTATAATTGACTTTTTTATGTTGAACTTTTTTCTGTCGCAAAAAGAAAAAGAGCTCCGCACAATAACAGAAGAGCAAAAAATACAGCTATGTAGCATAGGAAATAGCTGAAATAGTTATAAATTAAGTTTTTATAAAAACATGTTTCTTGCAGAAAAATTCTATAAATGCATATGAAATTTCAACTTATCCATAGAATAATTTGTACATTCCTATTTTCTATTAATGTTACTAGTCTTTTTCAGCAATGTATTCGTAGGGTAACCACTGTTTCTTCGAATGATAGTCATTTCAGTGACAGCCTTCTAAGCTTGTAATGATTGTGTAACTTTTTTCATTAATGTGTCTAGGTTAAAAATTTCGATTTTTAGAAATTTTAAATAAAAGAATATTTGAATAGAATTAAATTGTTATCGTTGTAGCAATCTCACAGTAAGTTTAAAGAAGAAATTTCAGAGAATCATAGGGACTGGTGATAGAAGTAAAACTTAAAACTATCATATGCTAATAGAATGTTTTAATTTTCGAATAAATTGCCGTATGAAGAATTAAAAATTTATAATTTGTGAACTGAACTTATTGGTATTAGTCCACGTTTTAATATCTATCATAGCTATAGAGATACTATTAACATTACTATACCAGTAACGCTGATGGTTTGGTGATGTGAACTTACAAGTTTGTCTCCTACTAAAAATTGCTCCAATGCGCAAATTTTACCGACATCTGGTGGAGTCGGTTTTGATAGGATATTCAATATAATAGAAATTTTACGCTTCGACAGAATCTCAATGGCCTCCCGCTTATCGTGGTCAGAGAAAAGACTATATCATGAATTGGTCTTGTCTCGGCCGAAAATCGAACCCGCTACCCATAGTGCGCCAGGCTGGCACGTTACCACCCAGAGCTACAACATCTAAGGCAGGCGGCGCTCGCATCGCAGGTGCGGTATACTTAGTCTCGACGGTGGATAGAAGAGGAGTCATACTCTGACTCTTCAATATCAGACGCTTCAGAAACTGAGGACGAAGTCTCACTGATACTCGAGACAGCAGCACCGAGGTGGAGCATACTCCCGTTCCGCCCTTCTCTCACTGCAGAACCCCCATCTCCTCCCCCTGAGGGCGCCAACCAACAGGACTTCACCAACAGAGAGGGTAATTTTCTCCGGAAAATTACGCTCTCTGCAGAACACCTAGCTAGTGCCAACGAAGATCGCGACCCATCGAGTACCAGATGCTGTAGACCTTTTTGCACTGAATAATGCAGTCTATGATGTGGCTTGAGAGTTTACTCAGGGCAAACGAACACCTGTTAATCCTGAGTTTAGCTTGAAAAGACCCATCGAACAGTTTGCAAATAAGATCAAAAAGGCTCGACAGGGTGCGTCTCGTATTCAAAGTGTGATGGATCACTTAAATCCTCACAGGCCTTATACGCCAAGAATTCGGCGTATCGTGGCAAGTATTAGACGTGAACATCACATTTTGAATACGGCCGTGTTACTGAATCTGAAGGAGAGATACACAGGCAAAATAAGATCGCTAATGGCCATTGAAAAGTCATTAGCAAAGCGGTACAAGCGGCGAAGTGACAACAGATTGTTCCAATCTGACCCTCCGCGCCTTCTTAAGCCGCAAGCCCCTGTCACGTATGAGCCTCCGAGTGCAGAAAAAGTCGAAACCCACTGGACCGAAATATATGTTCACGCTAGTGCGCTAGATGCAGACACTTCAGCCCTTCGACTTTTCAAAGAATTCTGTGACGAACACCAATC
>NW_023276617.1:0-547 GCF_013357705.1 Chelonus insularis | reverse complement strand
TCGATCTAGCTGAGCGAGCGAGCGAGCGAGCGAGCGGGCGAGCTAGCTAGCGAGCGAGCGAGAGCGAGCGACTGCGAGCGAGCCTAGTGAGAATGCGAGCGAGCTGAGCGAGCGATAGAGCGAGGAGCTGCTGAGCGAGCGAGCGAGCTTGAGCGGCGCGAGCGAGCTGAGCGAGGAGCGAGGAGCGAGCGAGCGAGCGAGCGAGCGAGCGGCGAGCGAGTCTGGCGGTCGAGCGAGCGAGCGAGCGAATCGAGCGAGAGCTGAGCGATGCGAGCGAGCGAGCGATCGAGTCGAGCGAGCGAGCGAGCGAGCTAGCGATAGAGGCGAGCGAGCGACGCTAGCGATGCGAGCGAGCGAGCGAGCGAGCGTAGCGAGCGAGAGCGAGCGATTCTGAGCTATCTAGCTATCGATCTATTAGCGGCGAGCGATTATGAGCTAGTCGAGTATGGAGCGTTAGCGATCTAGCGATCTAGCGATTATCTATCTATCTATCTATTATCTATCTATTATCTAATCTATCTATCTTCTTTGATCTATCTTATTATCT
>NW_023276616.1:0-8844 GCF_013357705.1 Chelonus insularis | reverse complement strand
GAGAATAAAAGTATAGATTCCCACTGACCTGAATGATTGCCTCGAAAAGAGTAAATTTTGTCATAACAGACAGAATGGCCGTGGGAAAGTCAACGAGAACGGAAAAGAAATCTGGACAGGAACTTCGCTGGTCAAACTTGACCCTTGATATTTGGCCATTGAGTGACTAGAAGTTGAGAATTGATCGATTGTCTGGTCATTTGGTTATCGACCCGGTGTTAGAATAGCCACCGGACTTTCTCTCAGCTGAATGTTCAAATTGAGAATTAATTAATTCTCTACAGTAGATATATAAACAATTTATAAATATATTTATTTAAATATGAATTATATTCAGAAATTATAAATAAATTTATTTATTATGTTGCAATATCATTAATTAAATAAATTTCTTTTATATTTCTCACTAAAAATAATATTTTAAACCTAGTTATAATAAATGTATACGTACATTATATAATGTGGTACTGCCATCTTGAAAAAACATGATATGTTCATCTTTCGTCCATGATGGAAATATTTTTGTTAAATTTCAAACAAACAAACATCGAAGAATTTTTTTACTCGAGTAGTCTTTACCAATTGTAAATTAAAAAATTCAATAGTAGAAGATGAATCTATACTAAAAATTATTTTTATTCTTGTTTTCAGAAATGTATCAACTTCCGGGTGGGAGAACGATGCTGTGATTTCAAATGTTTGGATGATTTTTCACCACACTATTCTCAATTAAACGATAGTCACAGTCTTTCACAAAGTAGTTCGTCATCTGTTGTTTACGTTTTATGTTTTGTTGTTGTATCTCTTTATAAAAACAGATATTAATATTTATTGATTATTCATTAGAATCATAAAAAAATTTAAAACAAAAGAATTTCGTTACATACAGGTTATTTAATCACTGTTAAAAAAATGTCTCAAAAAAGTGTCAATGACATCTAACATGCATTTTGAGTAGATCTATTGAATACTGTATTATTATTCATTTTATGTTACTGGAGTAGTTTGTTTTTTTTACTAAGTGCTACAATATACACTACTTATTTTATAAATACTAGATTTAAACATATATCTTAACTACAATCCCTCTCCCACGAATTAATACTCAAAGTCATTTATCGAATATGACGAATCTTTCAATGTTACAACAGTTTTTTCTTCCAAGAACAGTGGTTTCCGACAACAAATTTTTTTTAGTTCCTGACAGTGATATATATGTATAAATATCATTCATAAATATATATAAATATTATACCAAATATCCGTATGTACAAATTTATTTCAAGTGGCTTTTGAGGACATAAGAATGTATAGTAGGGAACTTTCCAAGACTTTATGCACGAACGTTACGATGTTATTGTTACAGTCATGATTAAAATTACCTGGTTGATGTACGAAACTTGCATACGCTGTCCTTGCAATGTTATTCTTTTTATTCAGCCGATGCATTGGCAAAGGGCTCTCAATGGTAGATGTCCTGACATGTGCCGTAACATAATATTATATTCATCAAATAGTGTTTTTGAAGACATTCTAAAATTTTGTAGGCGGTTTGAGGCATAAAAATATAGGATCTATGCATGTTCATGTTATCGAGTGGGTAAAGTGATTACCATCGTATTGCGCTTTCTGAGTGATAGTTCTTAAATTAAAATTTACTCACGTAGAAAATTTATACACGTCTGCTGTGCTGAATAATTTACAACAGAAAAGGTAAGATGCACGTTCACCTGACTTTTGAAGATCGAAGTCTATAAGTAGAAAAAAGATAAACAAGTCAGAGTCCTTTTTAACGTCACCTAAACGGAATAAAAATAGAAGGTGAAAAAATTCCCTTCTCTATCTAAATTTAATGTACGTTCGCACTTCCAGGGCAAATAAAACACTATTCACTGTTCTTTTAAAGTCTTAATTAAACTTAAAATGTTATGTGATAAAATTAAAATAATTTTAAGTCATAACTTCTTGTGAGAATTTAGATTAAATGGGGTCAAGTTCCATAAAATCTGTATTCCCTGAAAAAATTTATGCCAGTTTATGCTAGTTTTGTTCGACTTTTCCAAGGCTTCCGACACTGTTGATCACACGCTACTCTTAGCTAAATTATCTAAATTGGGTCGTGCTGATGAAACTATTCAGTGGCTGTACTCATATGTTTTTGAGCGCGAACAAGAAGATAAATGTCCTGATGGTACGCTAACATCTTAGTGTCCTATTAGCTTTAGGGTTTTGCAGGGCTCTATTTTTAACTCGTGAATACGTGTTCCCGATAGTTCGACTTCGAAGATATGCAAGGAGAAATAGTATACTACATTACAAGGGTAGGAAGTTAAAAGTCCCGTATTGCGTGCAATGACACGCGAGGAGAAGCCGAAGGCATTATGGAACGCAGTTTAGGGTTTTAAACTTCTCACTGGTATAGTATATACTATTTTTCTTCATATCTCGATCGTAAGTCCGTCTAGTAGTTATAAATAAGAAATCACGTTTTAGCGGACGGCCCATAACACGGCCATATTTTACTTTTGCACCTTATTCCAGAGTCTCTTTCGGCCATTCCCGAAGCTTCGATTTTTTTGTCTTTCTCAAAGTGCTACGTCCTGACTAGTTACCTTGGTTTTAAGAAAAATTTCCAAATTTGGAAAAAGTCCAAAAGTACTTCGTCACTTAGAATGGTTATTCCTTTTCGCGTAGATGAAATGGGATCACCAATGTAGTGGATGTGGGTAAATCCTCCTTGAAAATAGCGTCCAACTGAGAGAGTCCTTTGTAGTGGTTCTTAATTATCCGGCGCATCTGCACCCTTCAGCCTGCTCATTTTCCTTGCCTCCTGGACTTAGGCATGGAGAAAACACATCACTCAACACTTCACAAATAATCCTACACTTTAAAATTAGCACACGAAAATCCATCCACTCTCGCCAACCAGGTCACTTGAATGATACTAAGAACACGTAAAGAAATGTTAAAATTCGCATACCTATGAGGTACTCAAGTTCGAACGGGAGAGGATAGGAAACAAAAGAAACAAACAGGATCGAGAAAAAGGAAATGTTTCCGTTCGAAAATGTCATTTGCACGCGTTACACAAACTACGCCTCAAACAACAAACTCGGAACGTAGCGCGAGGATATGTAGGAATAACAGCACGGTTTATGTTAACTGCGCCTCAGTCACAAAGGTTTATGGGTTTTAGGAGATTACAAAGTACCATCACAACACAAAAGGGAAAAAGAATGAAGAGAATGAGGAGAAAGAAAATAAAACCAAGATGGTGTAATATTCTATTATGAGGAGATATTATTATTGTACTCTTAATAGAATTTACATACCTCACAAGGAGTGCTGAGTGCACTGTTTGAAATCTAGCAATTAACTGAAGAGAAAGATCACGTCAAAATATTAAATGTTGTTACTTGATCTTCTTATCATCTATTCCTTATAATCTAGGCCTGGGAACGTCCAGTCAACAAATCCCCCTCTCACATTTATTTATTTTATTTATTTAGATTAACTTGACTAGTACGAAGGCATACTAACAGTCGTGAAATAAAATTCAAATTAGCAAAAAAAAATATTAGTTAAAATTGCAAAACATAAAATTATTATCAAGTGTTTTAAAATTTGCAATGATAAAAATATAAAACATATTTGATGTTTTTAACATATTTTTGCTGAAAAATATGAAGCGAGTAAGAGGAAACGGACGGTTCATAACACCATTTCAATTTAAAACAATTGAAAAAGGTGTAGAAAATTTATCAAAGTGTAATAAAAATAAACAAACAAGTAATGGCAATGCAAAGTATTATGTACATGGGAACCGTTTGATAGACATTGCTTTTCTTGCCAGTCAAATCGAATGCAAAAAATGTTATAATCCTCTTTCTTGGAATTTTATACAGGAGGAATTTATCCACTTACAAAATTAAATAACTTTACGATATCAATTGTCGTGCAGTCCTAGGTACATCACGTATTGTAACTTATATCACCGATTTGAAACATAATTCTTATATTTTTTGTAGCGTGCATTGATGCAGGATTTGGTTATGACCCGTTAATAAGGTTTTTTGAATGCATGGATGTGTCACCTCCTCATCCGAGAACTTTGAAATCTGCTGAGAATGAGACCGGTCCAGGTTTTGTTATGGTAGCTCCAGAAAGTTTTGAAAAAGCTATCGAAAAAAAGAAAGCACTTTCGATTGCTCAGCTATCATTACCAGAATATAGTATTGATTAAAAGTAAGTTTAGATTTTGAGATTGAAAATAGTCCAACAAAATAAAGGAATTCATCGTTAAAAGTTTTTTCACTCTTAAAAATGATGAATAAATTATTCTATTCTTTGCTCGAAAAGAATTAATTTACTACTTTACTTTTCAATTCTATTACTTTACTATTGCAATGTATCATACCATGCTTATTTTCACTTGCATCATGTTTTTAAATGTTTTCTTTTGCATGCCATTTATACAGATCAACACCTAGATCATATGTACCTCAAGATGCTAAGGAAAACATAACTTATTTATCAATTTCATATGATTTTGGCTGGAGCGAAGTAGAATTTACGAGTGAAAGGGGTCGAGGTTCCGTTATTGGTGTTTTTTTCAAAAAAATTTTTGCTGCAGATGTATTTACCACTGGTTGTGGTATATGTGCACGAGGACATGATTAATCTCATAACATATTAAAATTATCCGATGCAAACCATGTTCAAAAGAAGTTTGGATCTGATTTTGTGAAGTGTTGGGCTCGATCATCGGCAAAACACCAGCTTCAGATATGTCTTAGCCTTCAAGTGACATTACCAGCGGGAACTACAGGCCCTTAATTGGCGTTTCAGCCCTCCAACGCCAGGCGGAGCAGCATCAAGCAGAATGAGCGGGAGATAAGCACGCAAGAGAGGGGATAACCGAAGCCACGAGAAGCACAGCAAGTCCAACAGACGCCACTCAGTCCAGAGGCTTTCTACAAACAACTAGGCATCTGAAGTAGTTGCTCTGCCAGTGACGTTGTTCTGTTTAAGTTAATTTGTAGTCATATTAGAGCATTCAGGCAGACGCCATAGTCAGTCAGTGTATCCAAGAACCATTGTCGGCAATGAAGTCTGGCATTAAGGAAGACTACGTATCCACCGACGGGAAGAGACAGCCAAGTAGTCCAGAGGTCAACAGTCGTCCAGAGACGGAATACATGAGGAAGACAGCCACTAATCGACGGCGTTCCAGATTTCCTGAAGTCCAGAGTCGCAGAATTGCTGAAGTCACTTTGGGAATTCCGTACCTTGAATGGTTTTTGCTCTTATGGGAATATACTTCTATTGAAATGAATATTCATATTATAAGTCTCATGACTTTGATCGAAAGATTTATGTAACTCATATTACTAGTGCTTTATGCAAATTGCTATAGACTATTGAAGTCAAGTTATTTATTGTGAAAGTCGTCGCGAAGTCGAGGCAAAGTTAATAAATATTATAGAAGTCGATGAAGCTTCAATTTTAATCAAAAGTATGATCTTATGATCACTTGAAAAAACAATGTAAAACTTATTGTCAAGAGAAAAAAAAGGAGTGTCTTATCAGTCAAGCAATTTTAACATCCTTGGAGAAGTAAATGATGGTGATAATAATACAGCAGAAAGTCCAATGGTAATGGTAGATTTAGAAACAACAATTTTTTATGATATATGTTTTCTCTTTAGCGTATTAATGACAAAGCAAGTGAAGTTAGTGGTTTCACAATAATTGAAGGAAATCTATATTAAAATAATATAGTGCACCAAGAATCATTCAATGGTTCTCAAAATTAAATATTGTTCTGACTTGGTCAGGAGTATTTAATCTATATCCTGACATTTTTCTCCCCACCTATTAATTAGACAACTCAAAGTCTTTCCTGCCAACTCATCTACGCCAATTTGACTGCTCTTATTAGTTCCTAGGCGTAGATATCCTTTCTCAAAGGATTTGGAAGCTTCGAGGAACGCAGAGTTTTCGGGAAAAACGGTCGGTTGTCTTCAGTATTCGTCGGTTACTGGTAGTATTCGTACGTAACTCATACTCGGTCGACTCTTAGGCATCATCGGACGATGATAACCCACAGACAACTCGTTGTAACAGTCAACTCGGTACGTGTGTACTAGCAGAAAACTCTCTAGTGAACACCCAGAGAAGTCTCCAGAATATTCTTCAGAAATGGAATAACTCACCGGTTAGTCATCTACAGTGATGATTGTGAACTCACCAATCAGCCTGACTCTCATCCCACTCAGCACCGGGTTCTAAATGATATCTAAACGATATCGTTTTTCAGTCATCGAATAGATATCGTCTAAATGATATCTGAACGATATCATTGGAAAGATATTCTTTAGAGTTCCTCGGAATGATATCTGGAAGATATCTATTCGCAAAGGTAATTTTGCGCATGCGTAGAGTATTGCATATTCTAACCTAAAAAGTTATTGATAGAATTCTGTAAATCAATAAATTTATTTACTTTCTTTTTCATGAATTGAGTAATCAGCTTAACCAGTAAGAACTCAGAAATATAAGTTATCTATTAACAACATTTTTTAGGTAGATATATCTTTGCATATCTACATACTCTATAATAGTAAAGATATTCATTCATTCAAAATCATTCTGATTTAGTGCTTTCATCATCAATGATCACATATATATATATCTAATACTTCATTAATAAATAATTATTATATTTCAAATAGGAAAATTATCATATTGGAGCTATGAAAAAAGTCAGGCCGTTCTACACTTTATCCAAGTGCCAGAGAAATCGGCGTTTACGACGAGTCTGCAACAATGACTCAGCAGATTCATCTTCAACGAATTTTGAGATTGAGATGTCCAATTTTGAAATGTCTCACGAAGGAACATATCGTCTTCAAAGTGATATAGAAATACGTGAATTAAGTGACTATTGTGGAAGCGAGATTCTTATTAGTGTACCTGATACAGTGAATGTTCCTATTGGAAAGACAAGTAGTTGTGATAATTTTGGAGCTGATGAAAATAAACATTTCAGCAAAGGTACATTAAGTTTGAAAGATAGACTTGCTCATTGGGCGTGCAGTTGTAATATGACACATCAATCAACATCTTATTTATTAAAAATTCTTCGTACAGCTTCACCTGAAGAATTGTTAATATTACCATCAGATTCAAGACCTTTACTTCGATCTCCCAGAAAAACTTTAATTTGCAGTGTTCCACCTGGAGAATATTTTCATTATGGTTTGCAGACTGCTTTAGAAGATCAGCTAAATACTCTTCCTATCGATGATATATCAACAAATATAAGTATTAATGTCAACATCGATGGATTTCCAATTTCAAAAAGCTCAAAATGTCAACTCTATCCCATTCTAGGACAAATTGTACCGAATGTGATGGAACCATTTGTTATTGGTATTTACCACAGGCATAAAAAACCATTTTCTTGCAATTTATTCCTTCAACAGTTCATTGAAGAATATAATGATTTACATAAACACGGATTTATATACTCCGTATTTTCACAGTTACAATTAGAGCAGTGATTTGTGATGCTCCAGCGAGATCTTATGTTACATATACTAAGGGTCATGGTGGCTACTTTGGATGTGGAAAGTATAGAGAAGAAGGAGATTATGATAATCATCGAATGCTATTTTTAAATTTAGATGCAGAATTAAGGACTGATACAAATTTTCTTTTGCGTGTTGATGAAGAGCATCATTCTGGCATATTAATTTTTGAAGAAGCTGAATTAGGAATGGCCTCGCAATTCCCTCTTGACGATATGCACCTTGCTTGTCTAGGTGCGAGCGATGTTCAACAACTTGGACCTTTAGATTCATTTAGTGCTTTTCCCTTTAAAAATTGTTTATATACAATCAAAAATAGATTAAAAAAAGCTGACAAAGCTCATGAACAACTCCATCGGTGAATAGTCGAAAGAGCTACATGTCATATAAAAAATTCGTATAAATTTTCTGGAGAAATCAGACTGCATGGCACAAATAAATCTATGGAAGTAGAATCTGGTATAATTTCTTATTATACAATATATTACAAAACATTTAAACTATCATTGAGAGCTAAACAAGATCGATATTGTTATTCAGACGGTGGTACAGTTGTTTGCATTGATAATATATCTGTTGATGAAAGTGGACCTATAGTAATTGGTAAATCACTTATAAATCCACATGGATTCCGTCATTATCTTGTCGATTCGAAAAAGTTTAATATAGTCGTTGGAAATAAATGGTCTACAACATTAAATGTTGCTGCTAAAAACATAACTATGAAAGCTGTATGTATTCCCTTTCAAGAGTCTTTCTGTTTTCTACCTCTGCTCCATTCAACTCTTTTAGATACTTCGGAAGATAATGATAATTAGGTTTGTTTCCATACCACCTGTTTATATTTTTTTGTGTGGAAATATATACATATGTATCTAGAAGTACATAAACAATAACAAAATGTTCATTGTATAAATATTAATTATAGTGTTATACTTTTATACATATAGAACACACATCTATAAAATAAATATAAAAGATTCTTCCACAGATTTATGGCTTCAATTAATTCTATTGTCTCAAATAACTAAAGATTTATCGAAATTTCTAATATTTGTTTATCATCAAATTCTAATAATTTTATCATGCATAGTATAAAATTAGTTGAAAGTTTAAGTTTGTTAAATTCGCCGCGTCATAGTGTGTTGCAGTTTGATAGTGAAATCATACACAAAAGGTTTACTTACAATCGAAATTCAACAATTGAATATTTATGCATCATCGGCATCGAGATTATATTAAGTAAGGTGTT
>NW_023276615.1:0-12942 GCF_013357705.1 Chelonus insularis | reverse complement strand
CAATAAGAAAATTTTTTAAGCCTACGATCAATTCTTCCTTGAATGTGTCATGACATTTATAAACGCCAGTTATTTCATAACTACTACCATTCTTTGATTTCATTAATGTTGACAAGGAATCGATTGATTCAAAACTCTCATAAAAAACAGATTGATATATAGTCTCTACAGCGTGGATAACTACACCATCTGCTTTGCTTACTTTACTTTCATTATAATAAGTATTATCGGTATCTAGATTAAAGAATTCCTTATAAGGAATATTTCAAGTTCCGGAACGCACTATAACATCAGGCTTAGTTACTAGACGGTCAATAAAAATTTCTAGTTGCACAAAGTTCGAATTTAGGCTCCCGATATTTAAAGTCAAAATATGTAGGCCCTCTTGGGCAAAAGCAAGGTTATATCTTGAATTTTCATCTTCAGGTAACATATTCCAGTATCATCAGCCATTTGGAAAAATCGAAAAACTAACCGTCAGTATTAAATTCTCACCTCCCCTATGTTACCGACAAACATTGGAATGACAGGAGCAGCTGGATTTTCAATTGAATTAATAAGTTTATATATATTATACTTAAGATATTCACATTTAGCTGAGTCAGTTGTAGAATGATCCACACATCAATTTTTGTTAAAACGTTCATTAGAGTACAGGCAGTTTAAAAATTTATTAACCTCAATCTTGCAGTCCTTGGAAGCATAACCGCCTGCACGGATCGGGCGTTTAGCATGATTGGCACATTTCTTGTGGCTATGATTAGCTCTGCTACAGTTGGAGCACAATTTAAAATTGAGAGAATCATTTATAATAGAAACTAATAAGGAACCTTAAAAATTTACCACCAGCCTCAGCCACAGTTGCTTCAGCGGCCAACTTGGCATATTTCTATAACAATTATCTATAACAAATTTTCTGTAACAATTAAATTTAGTATAAACAATGAAAACCGGAATCTATGAAATGTATTTGCATTCTTCCAACATAAAATTTTTTCTCATACTGAAATGAAAATACAAACCATGTGAAATGTATGAAAACCTACTCCTTTTTTCATAACAATTTGATATCTACTAACGCGAATTTTTTTTTTTTTTTACTCAAATAACGTTACAAACCATGTGAAATGTATGGTTACCTATTCTATTTTGTTTATATCAATTAAATCTGTTATAAACAATAAAAAAAGGAATTCAGGTGATATAAAGCGAAGGTACTGACTATATAGTATGATAAACAATAGTTTTTTCGCTACAACAATTAAATTGCTGTTAAAGAATACAAATTTAATTTTCTGATGAATTCTGAATTCTTTTTCTGTTTAGTATTAATGCCCACAAATTCTTCAGAGTAGATATACTAGTAGAGTCCCCCCTCCGCCCCTGAAAAAACAGATCAAGGTTTGTGTTCGTGCTGAATTGGTTTGTGTCAGTGCTAAATTACCGACTGCTGGCTGCTCTGTTTATACCGATCGAGTTATTGGCAGTCGATAATTGTAATGTTTTATACGATTTTTGTAGAGTGTCTCTATTTTCCGCGAAAGCTTACCGATACTTTTTTTTGATACTGCGCAGTTGAATGACGTAATATGCACATGTTATTCATTTTATTATTAAATGATGTAATATGCAGGTTTAAACATGTTCCAGTTTACTGCGCAGTTCAAACAATGACATCATGCAACTACGCAAAAGATGTTTGTGACGTCATAAAAAAGCATTAACTTTTAACTGCGTAATAATGACACAAACTGGTTTTTTTACATCATCTTCTGTCAAATCAACAAGTATTAACTTGTTCGCGCATGCTCTAAATGAAGAGTGGGATTCATTATATAAATGCCGGGACCTAAAATAATATTCATCGGTCCTGAAAATTTATCTGTGTTCAATAAGCTTGTGAAAAAGTTGTTACTTAACAAGTATGTCACTGACTTTTGTGTAACTGATATTTTTGTTGATCATAAAAAAATGGATCTATGTCAAGTTAACTGATCTGTTACGCTCGAAGATTTCATACCAGCTATTAAGATGAAAGCTCTCTCTCTCGAGCTTTCTCTCGATACAACCAACAAAGTCAATGAATAAAGATGGGTCAAAACCAAAAAATATGGATATGCAGTTCTTTGATGTTTGGAGAAAAAGGATGAAGATGCAGTCTAAAATGTGATTGTTTTTTTGCCATCACGCAAAACTGAAGTGTATCAAAAACACAATTATGGGGATCACTTGAATGAGTTAGCAACAAGAGGAAAGCTATGCTCAAAATATTTCGGTGGCGAATATAATAAATTTGAATTTTCTATAATTGATCAATGATACTCTTTACGTAATGTATAAAAAAAGTTTCAATAAATTATGGACAACTATATTTTCCAGTGTTTGATAATTTTGATTTATGTTGAAAAAGGAAACATCTTTCATTTAATATAAACAGTCTCAAATTTAATATATCACATTAAATATGAACCGTTTGACGTTTAATATGAAATATCTTACATTAAATACAAAATGTCTGATATTTAATAAAAAATCTTTCGCGCATTTGTATGACGTCATAAACAAGTATTGACCTGTAACTACATAATTTCACGATGACACAAACCTGTTTTATTTTATTATCTTTTTCCAAATTGTATGACGTCGTAAACAAGTTAATTCTCTGAACTTGGAGTGGGAATTTATAATAATAATTTTCTTCAATAAATAAATCAAAATTTTGATGTACCCCTAAAAATGTACGATGCATGAAAGGGTGGTTCAAGTGTCATTGGAGTCTATCAGAAGAGGGATCATTACAGCTGCCTTATCAACTGAGAATTTCCGGAAAATGTCACAAGGTGACATTGTCCATGGTGATGATAATTTTATATTATAATTTGCAAATTCTGAAATTTGCGAAATTTGGCCTCAATAGCTAGCACGACTACAAGAAGATCGAAGATTCATCAATTATTTACGATGTGAAGAACATTATAAATCCTTGTCGGGTGATGTTGTCGAAAATTCATTTCATTATCAGAACAATTAGTTCCATGCGTTTTTATCCCCAAACAAAATATCCTCGACAGAATATCCTTGATGAAATGTCTCCAAATAACATATACTTGAGACAGAATATCCTCCACGCACAATATTATCATAATAATAATATAATTAAATAATATGAGAACTTTAAAGTTACTAAAAACTCAAATAGTAACTATTATACATTTTTTCACTCATTTGAAAGTTGCGGTTATTTTTGTAACAGTTCTCTGGTAGTAACTTTAGGCATGTTGTACCACCTAGTGTCGAATGTATGATTTAAATCGATATGTTCATCTTTATTGATATCAATATCAATATGGCATATTATACTCTACAAGAAAAATCAATAAACATAATATTATTTGGCGTTGTGCATCAGATTCAACCTGCAATATAATTATCCACACTGATACTGAAAAGAATTCAGGTAATTTCTATTTACACTTATTACATGAAACATTATGCACTAATTCATTAATTTCATTGATTGCTCATATCTTAATTTATAATAAAGCTATTACATTTCTCGCAAATAATATTTTTTAACAGCTCAAATGATATTTCCGCTACAAAATACTACATTAACTTTACATGCATATATTTTCTAATAACATAGTTCAATCATTCCATCATTTATTACTTGAATAGATTATGCATATAACCTATATCTGTCACTATTCTCAACTTAATGTGTTTATTTAAAATTCTTCTTTCCATGCATGAGGTAATATTATTTGAACACCACCCACTCATAATCATCTGGGAAATGCTGCTCTCGTTTAAACAGAAATTATTGAATCACGTATCATCAAAAAAGCTCGAAATAGTGACACCAAACCAGCTACTATATTATCTCACGCATTACGTGGTGTACTATCACCTGTTTCGGCTTTAATGCCAAAGCCTGAATCTCTATCTCGAACTATAAACCGCATTCGACATCAAAATAACTCTTAACTACTTAATATAACATTCGAGGAGATTTGCAGTTATCTCCTGAATTTACTCATCCACACAATAACGAATTATTCCTATTACATGACAGTGGTGGAAATAAAAAAAGATTTTTAATATTTACAACAACTAAAAATATAAACTATTTGATGACATACAAGCAATGGCTGGGAGATGGAACCTTCAAAAGTGTACCACATATTTTTTCAAAATTATACTCTATCCATGGTTACAAAAAAAGCAAAGCAGTACCACTTATTTACATATTACGACCTAATAAATCTAAGAGCACGTACATAACGTTTTTGAAGATATTAAGACACCATCTACCAAATTTTTCACCAAACCGTATCGTCGTAGACTTCGAAGAAGCTTTCATTCAATCATCCAAGGAAATATTCTCATCTGTTCAAATTTCTGGATGCAACTTTCACTTCAATCAGTGCTTCTGGCGCCATATCCAATCATGTGGCCTACAAAGTTTACATTACAACGACATAACATTTGCATTCAACTTGCGTTTACTCACAGCTTTAGCATTTATTCCACCCTCTGATGTTATAGAAGGTTATGAATCAATCGTTTCAACTAATTATTACGATTGCTATAGTGATATATTGTACGAAATTATCTCTTATTTTGAATCTACATGGATCGGAAAGAGTCGTCATAACAAAAATAAAAGAGATAAACCAAGATTTTCTATCAAATTATGGAATTGCTACGGAGCTGTTATTCAAGATCAACTACGATCAAATAATCTAATAGAAGGACGGTGCAATAGATTTAATTGTCGTGTTAATACCTGTCACGCCTCTATTGGATTATTTCTAAATGCCATGAATGATGAACAGGTGAAAACAGAAACTCTTATGACTCAAATCAATACAGGTTTAGATATTTCCACTCGTCGTGAAGCCTATCGCAACTACGATGACCGATTGAAAAATGTCGTTATCAATTACACTGCCAATGATAAACTAGATTATCTAAAAATTGTTGCAAAAATTATTTCACCTAATAATTCGAGTTAAAATCGACTTATAATCCATTTTCTTAATTTAACTAAAATATTCATTAGTTTATAATTGTGTCAATGAACTTCTCAATTCATCGCTGGTTTAATTAATGACTGACTTTACGTTTACTTCTAAAATGCTAAATAATTTAAATAACATTAATTACATTTTAAGTTATTACTCCATTAATTTACATTCGATAACACATAAGTATGATATAACCAAATATTGCTATTTATCACTACTTATATTTTTATAAAAATGATGACATGTAATTTAATAGAACTCTCATATTTTCGTTAATATTCAATGTTTTTTTATTCTATTGCCAACATTTATCGACAATTACTACTTTAGAATATATTTTATCCAGAGATCTCTAGTCATGAGGATATTTTATTCAGCGATATTTTTTTAGGATTTTATGTCGGGGATATTGTGTCCAAGGATAAAAATGTCTGATACCGAGAAATTGTATAAGGTGTGAACAAAATGAATGAAAATTTATCAACAGGTCCAGATTTTAATGATTGATTTTGCTTTAAGCAATCTATTACAATTAAAGGTGATGTATTCAAAAACTGCTTCTTCAAGAGTAATGGCCCAGCTTCTTTACCGTAGTATGATACTTTAAAATCTTTATACATGTCGTATAATAGTGCATACTGATTATGAACTATGTCGAGATTCATGTTGCTGTATGGATGAGACTATGAATTAAGAAATAATTTGACATCTCACAAATTGCAGTGATCAAATTTACTTACATCTTTTGTTGCATCATTTTACGTGTAACTTGAAATACAAGTATAACATATTTAGGTTTTGCGAGTTGTGTTGATGTCTCTACAATCCACACATGTTTTATTATTCTTGGAAGCAATGGATATTCATACAATTCCCACGATTCGAAAATCAGTGCTATTGCTGGGTCTTTTGCAATGTGATTTAATAGATTTTCTTCTTTCATATCTGCGACCGTGATGTCGGGAATTGTCCATTCAATCTTCATGAGAGGAATTTCTTCATTTACATCAGCTGGAGCTTGTATTATGGCATTTAGATCTGTATTTGCACGTGTCAATACTAATTCTTGCTTTGCATTGACAAGGATCCGCTGATAATCTCCAGCAAATCTCAATAACATCTTCAATGGAATAAAAATGTCGAAATTGCCTTCATCATCGTACTATTGTTGTCCATAATCTAACTAGCCGGCATTATACAAGTAATTTTTCTGTCCAGGATGGATTTTTGTTGCGATCAATTTCAACGTCATTGAGTTCATATTGAATTTCTGCAAATAAATAGCATATAGCTATATTCCCGAGTTTTGATGTATCTGCGACGGCACATACATCAAAGCTTTTTTCTAAAAGATGGACACCGGAGAATCAAATGTTCGATTTGAGTTTTGAGAAACAATTCGTGAACTGAATTCCAACAAACGATCAATCGAATTTTTTGGTTCAGAATTTATGAGTGCATGTTCACAATAAATTTCACTATGTTACTCATTGTTGTTTTGCTTGATAGCGATTGATAATTCGGGATCAGCTTTCTTCAAAGAATTTTCAATGTCTTCAATTTCTTAGCTCTCCGTTGGTATTTTCATGATTTTCCATTATAATTTACTGTATAATCAAATTTGTTGTTTCCTCGGTCAATAATCAGGGTAGAGTTGAATGTTGATAATTCAAAAAGTCCCAATACATAATTTTTAGACTTTGTTAATTCAATCGGTGGAAAATAATAAGCCTTTTATATGGAGGACTGTCCAGACAGTGCTATTGTAAACGAATCGTCCATAACTGGAATATTTACATTATTTCATCAGTCTTTCATATTTTTCCTTGAAGAAATTTCAAACATATATGTCACAATTTGTCTTTGAATAATCTTGAAGCCTTGTATGATTGTATAGTATGCAACTACAATCGAGATGTTGTTCAAGTTCTGGCGGAAGTTTTAAATTGCCAAAACTATCAAAATACGAGACTTTATTTCCTCGTTTTTCATATACCACCCAGTGAGTTCCAGGTCGATCTTTATCATCAAGATGAATTATAGCTGATTCATTTTTTCTGGGCTTCGGTAAATCATTTCGCATAATAACACCACGAAAATATAGAATTTTCATGATTCTTGCATTCTTAAAATATCGATGTTACTCAATGCTCGATGTGATAGCTCTATGCGTTTTTTTTGGCCGGTTTCGAGTGTAAGCCATATCCTCGTTTTTGGCGTTTGAAGCGCAAACCTCTACCCAATGCTATCGCTTCCGTTTTCTGATTTTGACGTTTTGCTTTATACAGTTGGCGATGAGCGGCTTCAGCATCTTTAACTACATTTGCAATACCTGAAGCTCCAACAGCTAAAGCTCCAATTGTACTCAAACCTGCAAATATTGGTATGTGGTAAAACTCACTGGATCTTACTTACTAGGTACACGTAATACTCGTGGAATTCTGACATTTTCTTTCCACCAATCGTTTTTACAGCTTTCCGTGCTGCTATCGATGCTGATTTTATACGTTTGGCACCCTTGTTCATCAATAGTTTGGCCGAATCTACAATCTGTGTGAACGGTTTTTCGCTCAGACCTTTTCCAACTATTTTTTTTTTTCCAGAATTTTTCTTTAAGCTCATTCCGAATTTTGATATAATAAACATGAAGGAGTTGTGAAACCTGATGATGCAAAACCCAATTCGATAATGATCTTGGATGATGTGGTATGCGAGAAGCAAAACGATATTGCAGAAGCATGTATATTTTTTATGGAACGACAGTGAGATGTTGATAGTTTCTATCTTTGTCGAACTTATGCACGTATTCCGAAACATTTAGTACGAGATCATACAAATTTTCTCATTCTATTCCGTCAAGATGATATGAGTCTAAAGCATATTTATGATGATCATGGAAACAAAGACATGTCATTTATATTTCGATATTTTTGTTTGAAATTTTGTCACGATAAGTATGAATTCATAGTTATCGACAAAGATAGTGAAATAAATTGTGGACGTTATGGAAAGGGATTAGATTGCTTCACCAACATATAAATTAATCAACAAAAATAAAACAAAAACATTTACGTAGAGATCATTGAAGTGGCAATATGAACTCAACAAAAGTGCAGAAAAAAGCCAATACTTTGCATCAAATTGCTTAAGATAGTGATGCAATACGGCAAAAACATGAAACGATCAAACATGGTCGAGAAAATACCGAAGGGGCTATTGATGAAATTTTTAAACTCGTTGTAACTTCCCTTCAACAATGAGTCGCAAAAACACTAATTAAAAAAGAGATTGATGCAAGTATTAAAAAAAAGAGCCAATAAAAGAAGAACCCATGATTTTCTAAGCAGATGACAATGCTGTTAATTAATGCATGTAAGGGGATCTTATGACTGATGATGAATATTTTACTTCGGCTCAAAGTATGCCGGTGAAAGGAATATCAACTCTTCAAAATACATTAATTAAAGAAATATCAGCAGTTCCATATCCTAAAAAATTCGATTTCAAACGTCAAGTCAAGGAATTAGATACGAAATTTGGAGTGAGAAAGTTGAAAAATAACCATACTATGAACATTAACACCCCGATCGAAATCTCAGAGAAGACAAATATTCAGAAAAGTATGGTGATGTTATCAGAAAATATTTACCGAAACGTGGAGAAGGTTTGCCTCGATACATGACAAATCACAATCGACCATTGGATTGTGTTTATTGGAATGATCCAAATGAATTTGTCAATCGATTACGTTTGCTCATTTCATCACGTTCTGCTGGAAATTTTGGTCATAGCAATGAAATAATGTTTACAATCGAAGAATTACGTAAAGCTGAAATTATATATTAATCTAATACCGGCCACAGAAAACTCATTGATTAAATATCTTCCGGGGAAAAAGGATAAGTGTTGATATTTTCGGACGTCAGTTGACCAAAGATGCACTAAAAAAGTGCTATCCAATTTACGAAAAATGAAATAAGATTGTGCAACCTTACTGTGCCAGTAGATCTGAATAATATCGTATCATGGGAGTTTGTTGACAAAAAAATTGTACTTTTAAAAAATTGATTGAAATAGAACGTTTTTTAAAAGGATCAGTTTCGAATTTGAAGAAATTAATTAAAAAAAATACAGAGAAAATCAAGACTCTGGATGATTAAATTGAACATAATATAGAATTATCCCAAGAATATCAAAAAATTTTGAGAGAAGAATTGAAAAAAACAATTGTACTTCATGAGTCAGATCGATTGCGTGCATTGAAAAGAGCAAATCGCAAACAAGCCGAAGTTATAAAAATGTTGGAAGAGAATATATAAAAGTTCCTTGCTCAACACTCAACAATGACATGAACAAGGAAAAAAGACAAATTGCAGAAGAACTTCATGGACCAGTCAGAAAAAATTACCAACAACGCTGTGTGGATATACGTGGTCTTGATGAAACATGGCTAGCCGATGTTGTCAATATGTAAGCATATAAATCTTATAATAATGGATATCAATATTTGTTGACAGTGATTAATAATTTTTCAAAGTATGCTTGGGCTGTCCCAATTAAGAGGAAGAATCTTGAAGATGTCACCACTGCAATGATGACAATTTTTAAAGGAAAAAGAGTACCTAAACATCTACACGTTGACTGGGGAAAGCAGTTTTATAATAAAGATTTTGAAGAACTCATGAAGCAATATAATATTAGGATGTATTCAACATTCAGCAATCTAAAAGCATCAATTTGTGAACGATTTAATCGCACATTAAAAAATAAAATGTGGAAAGAATTTACTTCTCGTGGCAATTACAAATAGATTGATATTTCATCAGAACTACTTCCATTTCACAATAATACCAACCATCGCACTATTCAAATAAAACCTGTTGATGTGTGTTCTGACTTGGTCGGAGGTATTCTACTGACGGCTTAACATTTTTCTCCCCACCGAATAATTTGATGAATCAAGGTCTCTCCTGCCAACTCATTTTCGCCGATGAGACAACTTTAATAAATTTCTAGGCGTATATATTCCTTCTCAAAGGGCCTAGAAGCTTCGAGAACGCAGAGTTTTTGGGAAAAACGGTCTGTATTAGTCAGTATTAGTTGGTTACTGCCAGAATTCGTACGGAGTTCGTACTCAGACGACTCTTGGGCATCATCGAACGATGCTAACCCACAGATGACTCGTTGTAACAGTCAACTCGGTACGTGTGTAAAAGCAGAGAACTCACACAGTCCAACTCGCTAGTAAAAAACCAGGAAACTCTCCAGAATATTCCTTAGAAATGGGATAACTCACCAGTTAATCGTCTAGAGTGATGATTATGAACTCATCAGGCAGTCTAACTCTCAGCAGATTGATCTAGTGAGCTCAAGTTGGTCCGAATGAGCATCTTCGTTGCGAAAGGCGCGAACGATGGCGGCATAGATGCCTCACGGCCTTATGGACAGTCACACACACAAGATCCATCAAAACAACTCACTTGTGTCTGTGTGACTAACGCCAACACTCAAGAAATCCAGACGACTCCTGGTGCAGAGACCAGTACAGGAAAACTTACAACTTTTCTGTGATCTTCTACTCATCAGTCACCTCATCAGTGAGCTCTCTTAGTGAAATTTTAGTGAACTCAGTATTGTACAAACAATTCAAAAACCCTTTTATCGTTATTTTTCTGTTATTGTTACTTTTCTCAGTAAATTTTGTCATGATTTCTCCATTGTTTTCGTTTTTCATAAGACCGAGGACTTTTTTGTTTATTGAATGAATCTCGTAGATGTTGTTAGGTAGATAATCAGATGTGTCGAGTTTGCGAATATCACGTTTGATGATTTTATAGACATCAGGTACTGTGAAATGATTTATAAGACCATCCATGTTGGCATACGGAAGTTTAGACACTTGAAAAATTTTCCTTAATATTATTATAATGAAAATCATATAGAAATAGTTTTGATAAATCTAAAATAGTAAAACCTATGTAAATTGCCTTTAAAAAAAAAACTTTAAGTCGTCTTATCTCAATTATGACCATATCTCTGTCAAAAATCGTAACACTATAAAAGTTCTGTTTTGAAATAAGAGCTCTGGCGCTATATCGGCTATCCTATTTAGTGACTCGTTTGACATCTTTGTACTGTCTTACATTTTCCATATTCTTACCGAATACAGCGTTGTTCATGAGTTTGTAAAAATTCTTCGAGTAACTGCGCAGCTACAGGTTCTAACAGGCTCGGATAAATTACAAATGATGCAGTTTTTTAAGAATAAAGAGGGGGTTACTACACAAAACCTTAAAAAAATACTAAGTAGCAGCAGAGCCAATCAAAGAATTTCTAGATGATGCAATTAAGTAAAAAAAGAGGAAATTCATATAAATTGCAGGAAGTATGTAATAGACTCACAGGGCTCTAGAGGCCCAAACAGTGAATTTATTCTTAAAGAAATTGCATTAATACCAATTCAAAATGATCTTGAAGGGATTGGTACATAGTTGAATGTTGTAATTAAACTACCATACAAGTGGGATCATTATCGCCATCATTATTGACGAATTAATATGTATATTACATGAAATATTCATGGAATTTCTTGGGATGCGAGCGAAGTTGCATACGATAAGTTTGAACAAGTTTTTCTACACATGACAAAAGATAGGCAAATCATCTATGTGAAAGGACTAAAAAAGAAGCTATGGCTACATAAATTCTTTGGATCGTCAAAAACGATAATTGATTTGACAAATTTTCATTGTCTACCATTCAGAAATAAGCAATCTATACATTATTACGATTTCCGATATCATCGTGATTGTGATCACCGTGATAAATACTTGTCTGCCATGGAGAATGCTGGAACATTTAAGAAATGGTACAAGACAGATTGTTGTGATGAATCATCATTGAAGAAATAATTGAAAATCTATTGTTAACTGATTCAAAAGACTGAATACATGGAAGCTGAAGACATTGCATTCGTTCTCAAAGAATTTCTTGTTGGATGTACAAAAAAGAAAGTTGACAGAATTTGGAGAAGATTACCGAAAAATCTACAAAAAGATGGAAAAATTCGGAAATATCGGTGATGTCGGCTACATTATCAACCAACATCCATTGATTATGATAATCTATTTGATGACATTCCGCCTGTGATGAATTGTAAAACAGAGTAATGAACAATAAAAAAATTTTTCATTATGATTAATTTACTTGTAAAGTTTTTTATTTTATATGAACAAATGGTTATAATGTTAAATGAATAATGTTAAAAGCAAAATGATAAATTTATTCCATATACATTAAATACCTCTTTTATGAAACGCTATCTAGTGCACACTGTAAACACGGTTATCTGACGTTGTATTATTTATCACGTAAGTTGTCTCCAAAACAAAATTAATTCAATGAATTCTGCATCAAGAATAAGACGTTTCTACCCAATATTCGTAAGTGCTCTCTATGATGCAGTATCTATGTGAATTGCTATTTTATTTTTGTATAAAGCACAGGTGAAAAAGACACTGTAGTATTACGACACTACGCAACATGAGTTTTGTTTAATTTTTCAGGTTATATATGTGATTTCCCTATACCAAAACATCACAGAGTGTATATTGAGAGATAATTGATCGATTAAAACTGGCGCCCTCATCAGATTGTGTACAGAATGCTCATTTTCAAATTCTGGATAAAAAACTGAGCTTTACTATATTATTCAACTCGTTTGGTATCATATTTTTCTGTAGTTTATTGTCTGTGGATGCGATTGAATGGCTGAATTTATCAAACTCGCATAAAGGTAACCTTTTTGGCAATTCAAGATGGCTGTTAAAATTTTTTCATACATGGAATCATACCAAAAATAGCCCCACGGACAGTACAAAACTGTACGCCAAGTTTATATGTCGAGGACAGG
>NW_023276614.1:0-17255 GCF_013357705.1 Chelonus insularis | reverse complement strand
AACAAAATACGATACACAATGCCCTCTCGAGTACCCACAGCAGACCTTTACAATTATGATGAAAAATCTAACTACGAAACATAGTGGCAATGCATCTTACACTGTTACAAGATTGGTAAGACTCCATTTCAATATTTCTAAGTGGCTCAGCTGTGTCGTCAAAGTACGGTCATAAATACATTATATCAATTAATAACAAATTATTTTGATAATTTGCCAGGTGTAAATAATGATAAAATAATTGTACTATTATGCGCTCCATCTGGTAAAGCTGCTTTTCTGATTAATGGTATAACATTGCACTCTGCATTTGCATTACCATGTAATTTATATGGTGTGAATATACCAGAAACTATCAAGTGATTTAGCCAACAATATACGAGAACAATTATGTCAGGTACAACTCATCATTATAGATGGAATTTCAATGGTAGGCTCTACCGTACTAGGTTATGTAAATACAAGATTAAGACAAATAACTGGTGTCAATGAGCCATTTGGTGGTTTATCAGTACTTGCAGTCGGGGACTTAAATCAATTGCCTCCTGTAAAAGATAAACCTGTCTATCAAGTTTCAAACCAAAATCAAATGGCGCCACTCATTGATATCAATCCTTTATGGGATCAATTTGTCTTTTATGAATTAACAGAAATTATGCGTCAAAAAAATGATCGAGCATTTATCAATGCTCTAAATAATCTAGCTCTTGGAACTATGAAAACTGATGACATAAATTTAATTAAATGTCGAGAAATTAAAAATATTAACGATATTCCAGAAACGGCCATACGCTTGTACGCTACTAATAAGAATGTATCATCTTATAATGCTCAGAGAATTTCTCAATGTAAAAGTAAATTATTTACTTCAACTGCTCAAGTTGTTTTCTCTAAAGACATAACCGAAGGTGAAAAAAAAATTATATTACGATCAATAAATAAAAAAGCAAACAATATTGCAATTGAATTGCCTGATGTTATTCAATTAAAAGTTAACATTAAATATATGATAATTAAGAATATCGATGTAGAAGACGGTTTAGTAAATGGTGCTTGTGGTATTTTGAAATATATCGAATGTAAAGATGCTAACATACCATCTACACTATGGTTAGATTTTCATACACCAAGAGTTGGCATTAACATACGAGCTCGTCATCGTGATTATATGACGAAGAATAATATAGATAATGTTTTAACACCAATAGAAAGAATATCGATACAAACTAGTGTGGCACAAGATGATAAATACAAAATTTTGAAAAATCAATTTCCTATTATACCTGCAGAGGCAATAACTATTCATAAAAGTCAAGGTCAAACATATGTTAAAATATGTCTAGATTTTACTGCTCAAGAGAGGCAAACTTTATCGATGTTGTATGTTGCCCTCAGCCGTGTCACCAAATTAAGTGGACTATTTATAATTGGTTAATTCAAATTACCAAATGTTTCTAAAAATTCAAAGGCTGTAAATTCAGCGCTTGTTGAATTAGAACGTCTGAGATCTAACAAATCGTTGAAACTGTCATACGATAACTTAGAGACCGTCATAGGAACAAAAATAGTGTATCAAAATGTCGGTACATTACGAAAAAATTTAAGTTATATAATTTCTGATACATGGTATTTGCGAGCGGATATCTTAGTATTCAGCGAATCTTTGACTGTGAAAAGCGATGAGTTAACATTGAAAATTTCAATATTGTTTTAATAATCGATCGTGATAAAAATAATCATGGACTAATATGCTATGTGAAGAATGGTGTACAGTTTACAGTATTATAATTGAAATATTCTTATAGTAGTAACGAACATGTGCAATTATTTGCATTAAAAGTCGGAAATTAGTATTTGATTAGTGGTTACAAATCACCTAAAGCAACAATTATGTTCAAAAAAACAATCGAAATTGCCTTCCAATAGTCTTATCCTATTAATGGGAGATTTTAATTATGACATCATTAATATAATAACAAAAAAAATAATTTCCTGATCAATTGTTTAAAACGATATCAATTATTATCGAAATTGTTACCAGATGGTATTACTACATCATTGAATACACAAATTGATGTCATTTTTTCTAATATTCATAACTTACAATGTGGAGTATATGAGTCATATTTCACCTATCATAAACCAATATATGCTATTTATAATGATAATATTATTATGCATGCCACTGACAATTCTAACAGCACTAATGTAAGTAGCACAATTACAAATGACAATTGTAGTGAAATGACAATCAGTAACGATATTAGCATGGACTGTGATAATAAAAATATCAATGAATTTCCAATGGATATTGATAATGATGATATAGATGATAAGCAAACTAAAAGCATAATTAGTAATGATTACATTGTATCAAACGATATTGAGAATATCTATGACAATATAGATGATAATAACGTACCATATGCTTTTGATATTCCAATCGCAGAATGTCAAGAAGTGTCTCATTGTAGATTTTATTTATCTGATAAACATATCAATTTATTTCATGAAATAATGAATAGAAAACTAACTGCCCACGGAGTATATAGTTTCGCTCAAGATGTAGGATACATAGGTGCATTTTTACATAATTTACAAGCAATACCTAGATCTGAAAATCATATTCAGATTATTTATAGCGGTAATATTGGTGTCAACATTGTAGGTCACTGGATTTGTACAAATATGACGGTAATGGCAACGTACACATCTACGACAGTTTAAATAAGAATTACTTGGAAAAAGATCAAGTAGATTACTTAGATACCTTGTACAGATTTAATAAAAGGTTTATATTCCATAAAGTACAGGAACAAAATAATGGTATAGATTGTGGAGCATTTTCAATCTATTTTGCAACATTATTGTGTTATAAAAAAGAACCAGAGAACCAAATGCCATATAATGTACCAATTATGCGTAATCATATAGTTCAAATGCTGCTGAACAAAAAGTTACTACCGTTTCCAAATCATGGATATGAAAAATAATTTAATGATAATATTTACTTGTAAAAAGTGATAAACACCGTGGACCATTTGGACTGAAGCAAATAAATCTAGGAAAGCTGTACATTCGAGTATTTAATGATGATCCACTTACAGTATGCTTGTAATCGCTGAACATTCACTACTTTACACTAGTTACTGTTCACTACTAGTTTTTGTTTATTATCCTAGACAACCATGACACAATAATAGTATAGTGTCACAAGATAGTAGCAGGATGGGCACACAACTCCACGGCTGCTCTTACGGCCTTTAATTAATAATAAATAAATTCGAGAGCCTATTCTAGAATGAATCGACAGTTACTAGTTACTAGTCACTAGTTACTACTGTACACTATCTAAACTGGAGTACTGAAATTACTGAAGAAACGTAAATTTTCCAGTAATTTGTCCAAAATACATGATACTTTTTTTTATTGTATTTTTGTTATAGGTTTATCTTATCATCGAGGAAGCACCAGCACTGCTACAAGAAGAGATTAAAGAACGGTTGTGAATATACGTTGTCAACAGGTTTCTTTAAAAAACCACATCTCTTTTTCTTTTATTCGGATTGGGAAATATCTATTTATATACTGCTATTGTTGTTTTATTTTGATAAATCTTATTTCAAAATGGAAGTAAATGTGAAAAAACGGTACTTAACTAATCAAGAACTCCTTCACGCATATCGATGAGTCAACGTCAATTTCATCTCGTCAGCAATGATATACAGTAACAATGTGAAGACATGAAGTGAATACGAATTATAAAGAATACAATAAATTAGTACAATTTTCCTAATGATACTCTATAGTGCCTAAACAATATTGATATTAGACCAAGATTCTGACATCGCCACACTCTTTATTCTCTTCGTAAATTATTCAACAAAAATCAGTACTAGTCTTTCTGTCTTGTTTTGAGGTTACTACAAAGATAACTTTTAGTAATTCATTATGACTGGACGTGGAAAGGGAGGAAAAGGACAACATCTAGCATATCATGAAACCTGCAATCCATCCTTTCGCCATTCGAGGTGGTGTTAAACATATTTCTGGATGAACCTTTGAAGACACTTGTGAAGTTTTAGAAGTATTCCTCGAAAAAGTGATTTATGACGCAATAACTTAACGCTCAAATAATCGGAAAGAAATGGAAGAAATTAATGAAGATCTTACAACACCAACATCTTATGCATAACAGCTGTATTGGAGTAGAAATCTGGAATATCTTGAAAAATCAGCATAACATAAGACAAATCGGAATATAAAACAACAATATTCAGTGTTCATAATTGATTAATGCCTCTAAAACTAACAGAAGAAAGCGTTGCCTTACTTAAAATTATTTTGACTGTTAACAACTGGTATTTACAACCGGGCTCTACGTCGATATTATAATATTGCTTATAAACATTTAATCAAAAACTATATGCTTGTATTCATTGTTTAGAAATAAACTAACCTTTAATTGCAAGAACATTGTTAAATTTTGTGTAGCAAAGTATACCCTCATATACAATAGCTATTAACTAGAATTAAATTTATTATAAAAAATGAACCAAAGAGTTATCAAAAAAATTTGAATTTTCGGCGAATAGATCGTTAACTAAGCAAACATTGTGTTATAAGGAATAAGGATTCAGTTGAAAAGAACCGGTAGACTTTTTCGATTAACCAAACGGTATGTTATGATTTTGTATTAAGCAGCATCAATTTTCATGGTTAAGTATCTAGAGTAGCGGTAGATACTCGGCGCCATGTCACCTGCACTTTTGCTCCTTACCCAACTATTACCCTTCGTCCAACTAGCGCGCTCTCGCGGCTCACAATTACAGTGCCGAGTAACACGCTACTCTATACTGAAAAGTTCGCGCGTGACGTCACAACACAATCTTTAATTGTAAATATCTCGATAACTAAGTAATATTACGAGATAATTTTTAATATACGATCAATTATAGTCATTGGCTTTTATTTAATTCCAAAATCAATTTCATTCATTGAGTATTTATCGAGATACAGAATAGGCCACGCCCCTAATTCCGTTTTCCGCACATTTCAGTTCGATTTCTAGCGTCTTCTATGTCCGTCTTACTTAAATGCCATCTAACGCGGACCTCTCTCTCGTGGCCACAATTTTTCTCCGATATATATATAGGTATACTCCCAATATGTACATGAGCGAATGAATATATAGGTATACTCCCAATATGTACATGAGCGAATGAACGGTTTATGTCCTTTTTACGTTAATAATGATAAAAAAAAAAAATTATAATATAATATTAATTTAAAAATTCATACGGAGTATGAATAATAATTTGTATTCATGTATAATTAAAAAATATAAATAATATCAACTAAATTTATTCAATTTTCCTGTGTAAATAATAAAATAATTATATATACAAATGATTAAAAAAAAAGTAATTCATAAAAAATGTAAATGATAATTATTATATAAGTATAATTTTTACAAAATAATATCAATCTTGATTTCACGCAGTAAACATGGTTAATAAAAATATGTGTATAATATAAAGTGCAATATAATATAAACAGAAAAACATTTTTTGATGATTTCATTAAATTGTAGACCTTTAAATTATAAAATGTTAATTGTTATTCTTTTTTATTTTTATTTATATTTTAGTTTTGAGTAGAATTCCTTTAATAAACATATATTTTATATAAAAAATTTTGTACAAACCGTGATGTAAATAATAAAGAATTGTTTGAAAAACAAGTTACAATTTTTATGGGATATTTAAATATATTTATTGCTTTTTTTAGGATTGTCTATCGTTTTGCTTATCATTTCCTATAATAATTATACAATTTTTTCTCTTTAATGATACTAAATTTATTTCTAAATCTTATTTATCGATTTGTTTCAATAAGTAATTTTGTATTAAATACTGTAACTAAATCTCTATTAGCAAAATCCATTTGAACAATGTAGTTAACTACATTAATTATTATACATAACTTGATTATGATTGTGATATCCTAAGAAATCTCCAATCGCTGTTTTATCTAATCGTTCATCATTGTGAAGGAAACGTGCAACGTCATCAGGAGAACTCCCAAAAAAACCTTGTTCTTGAAGATATTGTATCCTCTTACTAGGCTTTCTATTAAACATAAAAGACTTCCAGCACTTCTATATCTTGGTAATGATGGATCAAGCGGTGGATCTACACTTTCTCTTGTTATCGTTTCAAGATCTGATTTTTTATTTATTATGGATGGTTTCCAAGTGAGTAAAATTGATGGTAAAGTACTTTTAAAAATATTATCAAAAATTCTAAAAAGTACTTGAAACAAATCTTTCCACCAACGAGGTTTAAACGAAGCACCATATGTTTTTACAACATCGAATAATATCGTAAGCGCACGAGTTCTCACGTCAAGCTTATATCTACTAACATCACAAGAAAGTTTGAATAATAATGGAAACCAACCTCTTACCTGAAAAAAATGTACATAATTTAAAAAATATAAATAACACTCTTTAATTTCATGGTAATTATGGTGTTTTTTTTTCCATTATTACCCATGATCGATCATCAATAGTTGATTCAAAGCTGATCACTAGCTGCATGATGAAAAACACTGAAAATATTCTTTCATCCCGAACGGATCTTAGGTGCTTGAGAATGTATTATTTGAACTACACATCTCATAACCATATCACGTATTACTGGAGATCTATTCTTCTTTATAATATATTCAAACGGTTTATAAAATTCTTTTTGAAACCTAAAATTTACAAATTCTCCTTTTTCAATCAATTTAGTTGCAAGCTGTCGAAGAGAATCAACTGCAAAAAATGCAATATTTTGGCTTGGACTGCATCCCACTCGATCAAAATTATATGTGAGATTTGTAAAATTATTCAGTGGTAATGGAAAATTTAGCTTGCATGGAGGACCTAGTAGCCGACGTTAATTATTAACAAGTCGCTCAAATAAATTAGCAGCCAAAAAGTCATGATCATAATTTACGTATATATCTACACCACTTTGAGTATCTCCACGAATACGCTTATGTTCAAATGAACTAGTTGATGTTTCTAATATATTCATAAATATTTCTTCAAAAAATACTTCTATTTGCCTCTTTAAATGTATTTTAAATTTTGTTAATAACGTAAGAAACACTGTCAAAGATAATTCAAATACTTTTGGAACGGATAATACACCATTTTTAGATAATGCAACACACAAGTATTGTTTAATTGTAATAACAAACATTTTAATTGATCGTAAGATTGGTCCAGCATTTTGTAAAATGCCTAATAGTAATTGTAACGATAATATTTTAGATCTTAATTCATGTGATCTGAAAAATAAAAATGATAAATGAAAGATAAATTTGTTAATTTCATTATTTAGTTAAATGACTAAAAGCATTCTTACTTGGGATCAGATGTTCCATCTGGTGGAGGTTTCATAGATAATTTACAAAGAGCTCGAAATACATCTTTTTGAAGTACATGTATAAATTTAGCTGTTACCATACAGCTAAATACATCCTGAAGACTATATGGAGAAGCATGAAATACTAATTGACCGTAGTGTAAAATAGACTGACCAAAACCTTCTTCTTTGCCTGACGTATTGATCTTGTAAGCTATAATGCTTATACCATCTTAATTCTGTAGCAACTTGTGAAGCGGTATCTGGATCAGATTGATTAAGCACAATGTTAGCTGTTTGTATAAGAACTGAATGAGATGTATCTGAAATTAATATATCTAATGCTGTACGGATTTCACCAACTTTTAACCAACATCCAGCTTCTTTCAGAGTTTGTGTGCTATCATTTCCAATGCTTTTTTGTGTTAACTCACGACGTAAAGCTGCTTCTTGACTTGGTAAGTACTCTCTCCAAATACGTATTGCCTCAGACCACATACCAGCATTCTAAAAAAAGAAAGAAAATTCTTCACCAATTTCGTGACTTACACTCAATATTAATATGTATATTTTTTACAAACTTTTATTAAAAATATTTGACCGGCTTGATAACCTCAAATTATTGATATTACACTGTATTTTGATTACTAGATTAAGCTATATATATATATTACACTTAATATTAATATTTCTGCAACTAAATGTTTCATTATGTTGAATAAAAATAGTATTTTTAATATAATGACACTTTTAAAATAAAAACAAAGCCTCTACTGTAATCACAAGAATACAAATAATAATAATAAATCGTCATGCCAATGACACACTAGCAATTCACACCTACAATACACAACTACCGTAATTAATAGAGAGAAATCACTGTTGGAAAATATAAAACATTACAGCACTCATTGCGTTGAAATATTAAACTAAATAAGATACCCCATATCCGGTACATAATTTTTCGGTAAAGAAGTCTTCTCATAAATTGTGTATAGATATAGTCCCAAACTCTCTTCTCAGTCCGACTATACTATAGTATGTACCTCTTTATTCAGTTTAACAAATTATTTCAATATACATATCTTTTAAAAATATGTATACAACTTACAATTTATAATCAAAGTGGTCTAAAAAGATAGATATATCAGGTATACCACAATCAAATATACAATATTTCAGCTTCATGTAATCAATATACTTGTGATAAGTAAATAATATTATCGGTTCAGAAAACTACATTATCGACGGGAGTTAATATAATTGCTTATGTCAAGTCGACTATGTGCTACGGCACAGTAAATTTGTCCCTATCTAACGTTAAATTTTATTCTAGAGATTGATATAGAATATACTTGTAACCAAGTAACAAATATACTCTTTACATAAGTATGCTTTATACTTGCAGTAAGTATACGTTACAGAAATCATAAAAATTTTCTCAGTGTAGGATTGCACGAATTCTCATGAAGACTTATGGTCGATACAGTAGGATGTACGATAATCAACGGTATTGTATTAAGTGATCATCTGAGGCATCCTGCGCGGAAAAACACGTGTAAATTGAAGGGTGTAAACATGTGTCCGTAAAACAAATGAAAGCGAATCAATGAGATTTATCAATATTAGTTTTAACGTAGCCATTATCGCAATAAGTTTTGAGGTAAGTGCACGAGAAATTTTTTTGAATTATTCAGTTTTTGTTGTGAATAATGCAATAATTAATATATAAAACTTTTTTTCAGATACAAAGATGGATCGAGGGATACAAAATATATACGGTAAGTTAATATTTTATTTTGTATATCATAACACCATCAAACACATCAGATTACATTTAAACCAAATTTTTTTTTTTCTATTTACAATCAACAATACTAATCATATTGTTAAGCAACAAATGAGAATTATATTGATAAACAACTATTAATAGTTATTTATTATTATAATTTAAATTTGTCACTTAACAATACACGTCGTATTTTATGACTGTAAATAGAAAAAATAACATTTTGTTTCAAATGTAATCTGATGGGTTTGATGATTTTCATTTCACAGATTTAAGAAAAGTAATCCAAGAGGAGATGAGGGCTTCAGAGGCCCGGCTGCAAAACCTCCGGGCCCAGCTAGAACTTATTGATGAGCCGTTCCTGTTGGCTCCACCCCCGCCTCCTCCCCCGCTGCCGCCAACACCACCAACGCCATCACCAATGCCGCCAGCAACGGCACCACCGATGCCGTCGGCACCGGCACCACTGATACCGCCAGCACCGGCACGTCGCCATCAAAATGGCGGGCGAAAGCGAAACCAATGGTTCCAGCAACGGCGAAATTCCGGTCCACCGAGGAATGATGCCGAGCAGCGCGGCCGCGGCCACGGTCGTGGAAGAGGGCGAGGCAGAGGGCGAAGCTCGGGATCGTCTACAAATAAATATTTTTATTTTTTATAATTATAAAAAAATTATAATGATTAATAATAAATAGTAAATTAAACTAATAACTGTATTTTTTCATATTTTTTATTTTATTAAATTAAAAATTAATTTATAAGTATATAAAGTCACTCAAACAATAAAAAGAAAAAAAAATTGCTTACGACTGGGATCGAACCCTGGTCAGCAAAATAAAAAATCGTTGCTCTAACCACTGAGCTATTATGGTTTCAATAACATTAAAGATGCTTGAAAATTATAAGCTACAGGCTTGGGCACAGAGAGTGGGGGTAGAGCTTGCCGGGAAAGTGCCGAAACTCGCCACAGATTGTTTAAACTACTTTTCAATGTTAATAATAATATGATTAACTTGTTAATAACATGTTAATAACATAACATTGCATGTAAAGATGTATAAGTTGTTAAACACAGGCTATTCTCAATGTATTTATACAAAAAAAAAGTTTATGGCTCTGTTCAAATATTTTCCGACTTAGTGTCAATAAATTCAATGAGTAAAGAGAAAAAAAAATCAAATCATTATAATGGATTAATTATGGCATGTCAATATTATAATTACATGCTAATCTAACGAATAAAGTAGAAAAAAAGTGATTATGACTGGGATCGAACCCTGCCCGGCAAAATAGAACTCTGACGCTCTAACCACATGGCCAGCATAATCTCGGTATTGAGTTTATGTGTATTTGTTTTTACACTACATGCTTGGATACGCCGACTTGGAATTGAGCTTCCTTATTAACATTTATACCTAATAAAAATGATAATAATGGATGAATATATGTATTTGAAGTTATTTGCAGGTATTATATTAATTAATGTTAAATGAGTATCATCATTTTCATTTATTCTAACTGCAATAGTCATCAAAGTATAAGGCATTGTAAAGCGATACACTATGTTTACATCACATACATATATTACCCGTACACACTCATATACAAATTACTCACCAAAATGCAGGGCACCATCAGTTCTGGATACGGATTGAGCATTTTTTCAATATGAATGACTGAGGTCATCTGTGTAGTCAATGAGGTATATTGACATACAATGAGAAGGAGGAGAATTATCATTAATTAGAACTATTTATTATTTAAATAAACAAACAATACATAAATGTTAAGCAATTGAATAATAGAACAAAAGGAATTAGAATAATATGCTTTAACCACTACAGCTGTGGAATCTTGTGTAGAGCACTTGCCAACTGTTGTATTAAATTATCCAGTCTTCGGGTTCCCGGCTTGACCGCTTGTGGCGCTGCAGCTTGCCGGCGCAGGTTGCCACAGCCATTCCCCCCTAAGTAACTTTCTGCGGGTTGTTTAAAAGTTACTTTCTTTCTTTGGTAGGTTCTTTTTGGCTTTATCATCTGCGAGCTCCAATGATGTGGTTCCATCATCTCAGATAATCCTTGATCGTCACTATTGGGAGTGTCTAATGTCTGTCTTGAATTCACTTTACTGCCTGGAAGTTGACTTTTTCCTTGACTTTCACTAGTTGATTTATCTTCACTGTTGTCTTGAGATTCTGATTCATTTATTGCTTTTGATGGTTGAGCTTTTGCAGGTGGAATTGTTGCACTGAATTTTTTGTGAGGTTGATCCGGCTGATTGCCCTCATCACTATCTTCATCACTTTTACTTATGTAACCCGGCTTCAGTCTGTCAACTGCGATATTTTGGTGTGTCCCATTTACATTGATTTTGAAGACTCGATCTGTTACTCTCTCCACAACTTCGAACGGACCCATGTAAGGTGCTTCCAGGGGTGCCTTAACATGGTCACACCGAACAAACACGTGAGAACATGTATATAAGTCTTGAAGAATGAAAATGCGGGATTTCACATGATGAGCTGTTGGTACCGGACGTAGACCTCTCATAAATTCGCGGTGTTTTTCAACAAAGAGTTGAGGATCAGGTGTTAGGTCTTCAGACACAAAAAATTCTCCTGGAATCCTGAGAGTCGTACCGTATACCATTTCAGCCGGTGTAGCTCTTAAATCTTCCTTAAAACTCGTTCTTAGACCAAGTAGAACTGTTGGTAGAATCTCCACCCAAGGCTTAGGAGAACACATTAATGCTGCTTTCAATGTTCTATGGAGTCTCTCTACCATCCCATTGGATTGAGGATGATAGGCAGTAGAGCGTTTTCTTTTTGCTCCAATTAGATTTAACATGGCTTGAAAAATTTGTGACTCGAATTGTGAGCCTTGATCAGTAGTTATTTTGATGGGTGTCCCAAAGTTGGAAATCCAATGGTTGAACATAGCAGTAGCTACAGTTTCAGCTGTCATATTTTTCAACGGCACAGCCACTGGCCAACGTGTGAAACGATCAATTATCGTTAAACAATACCTGTAATCCTGTACTGGTGGAAGTGTTATGAGATCTATGTGGATGTGGTTAAATCTTGTATCCGGAACGTCAATATGGTTAGGGATTAATCTCGTATGGCGAATGACCTTGGATTTCTGGCAGGCTAAGCATTCTTTGGCCCATTTAATAGTATCTTTTTTTATGTTTGGCCAGACAAACTTCTCGCGAATTTGGTGTGATGTTTCACGACGACTTGGATGTGAAACATTGTGAATGACATCGAATGCTTCTTTGCGAAGTGATTTGGGTAGATAAGGACGAACTATGCCATGAGAAATGTCACAATACACATTGAGGTTTGGCTTGATGGTAAGTTTCTGTAGATTTAATGATGTATCACTTTGAATCAGATCTTGTAATTTATCATCATTTTGCTGAGCGAGTTGTATGGTCTCTGGGTCTAGTACTGTTGGCATCTTGATGGTAGAAATACGTGAAAGAGCGTCAGCTACAACATTTTTCTCACCTTCTACGTAAATGATGTCAGTACTATATTGTGAAATATAGTCAAGTTGGCGTAATTGACGTTCTGATGCTTTTTCAGATTTTTGTGTGAAAGCATAGGTGATGGGCTTGTGATCAGTCCGTATGATGAAGTGACGACACTCTAGCATGTCTCGAAAATATCTGATGGCTGCATATATGGCTAATAGTTCACGGTCGTACGTGCTATATCGCTTTTCCGTGTCACTCAACGCCCGAGAGAAAAATGCAATAGGTTTGTTAATGTCATTTTCTATCTGTTCCAGCGAGGCACCAATACTGGTAGTGGAAGCGTCAGTGGTAAGTACTAGTGGTGCATCTGGAGAAATGAAAGCTGATTTTGTGACGTTGCCCAGTGTTTGCTTGAGACCTTCGAACGCTTCAGAAGCTTTTTCAGTCCACTTGATCACAGTTTTATCATTTTTTATTGAGCATTTTAGGTATTGATGAAATGGAGTCTGTAATTCCGCCATCTTGGGTATGCATCGACGATAATAGTTTACCATACCTAAGAAGCGTCTGAGTTCCATCACAGTCTTAGGTTTTGGATATTCTAGGATTTTTTTTATTCGGTCTGAGGTTGGAGAAAATCCTTCAGCTTCTATATAATAACCTAGAAAATTCACTTTATCTTTAAAGAAATTGCACTTACTCACGTTGATTGATAGCGAATGATCTTTTAATCTCTGAAATACTTGTCGTAGGTGATGCTCGTGCTGTTTTTCGTCTTCCGACATAACCAGGATGTCGTCGACATAAGTAAATATGAAATCTAACCCTCGAAGCACTGAGTCTATGTAACGCTGGAATGTCTGCGTCGCATTCTTCAAACCAAATGGCATAACTAGATACTCATATAGCCCCCAGGGTGTTGTTATCGCTGTCTTCTCTATATCATTTTCGTGCATAGGCACTTGATGATAAGCTTTCTCTAGATCTATTGTTGAAAAAATTCTTTTGCCGTGTAGAAGAGTGAAAAGAGTTTGAATTTGAGGAGGAGCGTATTTATCAGGCTGAGTTACAGAATTTAGTTTTCTATAATCGCCACATAACCTCCACAGAGTAACGTTTTTTTCCGCCATGTGTATCGGGCTTGCCCATGCTCCACTGGCAGGTCTGATCATGCATTTATTCAGCATAAATTCTAGTTCATTTTTCGCAGACATAGCTTTGGCACCAGCAAGCTTTCTAAACCTTTGAGCAACTGGAGGGCCGGTGGTTATGATCCTATGGGCGTACTTCCTCTTTTCAGCTGATGAATTGACATTAAATGAGGGTTTAGTGATCTCGATGAACTCTTCTAACAGCTTTGCACCTTTTACGTTCGAGGCAATAGTTGAAATCTTGAGTGAAGAAGTTTTGAGAACTTCACCTTTTGAGGTTAGAGAAGTAGTTGAATCAATAATTTGTTGGTTCTTTACGTCGATGAGGATGTTGTAAAACTTCAAAAAATCAGCGCCGATGATGGGTTTATCAACATCCGCAATTATAAAAGACCAGGGTAAGTTTCTTCGAATATTGAAATCTGGAGAAAGTATCGTCTTGCCATAAGTACTTATTTGAGATGAGTTTGCTGCATACAGTATTAAGTCACTTTCGGGTTGATTATTGCGAAAAACTGAGGCTGGTACTAATGAAATAACAGCACCTGAGTCGATAAGAAATTTTAATTTTGATTTTTTATCGAGAATGTGAAGTCGAGGCTCTTCTACTGATGTAGATGTGTTGTTATTGTTGCTGTCAAACACAGCCTCTATGCCTGACAGCGGCTTTCGTTTCCCTGGTTGGACAAGGGTGCAAATTTGCAATCTCCACTGCAATTTAAAGCTTTAGCGCCATACTTAGCATGATACCAGCAAATTCCAGTAGGGTTAGGTGATGAAGATCGCGCAGCAGATGACCTAGAAAAAGATCTGTAACGGCTTCTAGATCTGCGCTCAGATCGAATGTCCTTGAGCTCTTGGAGTACCGTGACAACAGCTCGTTTTAATTCATTTACAGATTCTTTGAGAATTGACAGTTCAGAAGTATCGTTGACCCCCCGGGTGTGGGATGCTGCCATGACATTTGGTGTTACTGCATTGGGTTCCTTCATGCTCTGCATGATGCGATCTGCTACTTCTGCGAGTGCATTTAGTTTAATATTTTCAGAAATCTCCAACATTGGTCTGATGTTTGCAGGTAGACGTTTCAACCATAGCTCATGCAACATCTCTTCACTCAGATCACTTTTTGATAGAATTTTCATCTCTCGTAGAAGTTCGGACGGTCTTTTGTCTCCTAGTACCATTTCTTCCAATAATTTGTTCAGTTCAGATTGTCGTGTATTTTTGAATCGCTCCAAAATTGCTTTCTTCAGGAAGTTATATTTATCTTTGCCAGGTGGATCTCTTAAAACATCAGCCAGTTGTCTTGCTACCTTCGGGTCTAAAGCTCTCATGACGTCGTTGAACTTGGTGTCATCATCTGTTACCTTTGCTGCACGAAACTCAGACTCTACTAGTAAAAACCAAAACTCGATGTCATCTTTGTTGAAGGCTGGAAGCTCTGAACGCCTGCAATTATGATAGAAGTTGTTGTTGATCTGTTCTTGCTGTGCATGAAAAGCAGTGTTGATCATTGGAGCACGTGGCGTGCTTGTGTTCACATTTGGTCTTGACAGGTCCTCAGTAATCTCTCCCTCAAATGATAATAGATCATTGAGATTCATTTTTATATCTGAATTGTTTTCCATGTTGATAATGTTCAAAGAAAATGAGTCGTTCTTTTTCTTTGAAGACGAAAAAATGGCGGCAAGAGCCTAACGGTTTTTTTTCCTCCAACTTGATCACGTCGGGGTCACCAATTTGTAGTCAATGAGGTATATTGACATACAATGAGAAGGAGGAGAATTATCATTAATTAGAACTATTTATTATTTAAATAAACAAACAATACATAAATGTTAAGCAATTGAATAATAGAACAAAAGGAATTAGAATAATATGCTTTAACCACTACAGCTGTGGAATCTTGTGTAGAGCACTTGCCAACTGTTGTATTAAATTATCCAGTCTTCGGGTTCCCGGCTTGACCGCTTGTGGCGCTGCAGCTTGCCGGCGCAGGTTGCCACATCTGCGAACATAATGCTGTCACCTATCAGAATTTTTTCAAACTAATTTTCCGGAGAATATCATCTGGAATACAATATTTCTAATTATTTCTAAATTATTCAATTTTATACTATGAATTGATTTTTTTGACATTCAGACAGGTGGCAAGGACTGACGCAAACACGAATTTTGGGCAAAAAACGTATAAAAATAGAATAATTGGTGATTTTTCATCTGAATGATGTGGCCGCCATCTTGAAATTTAAGCGCGGCAAGTCAGTTCATAATTTTTTCATTATTCTTTCTAATTTTTTTAATAAAAATATTCACTATATACAAAAAATTGTTGTTTACGTCAGTCCGGCATTAATTCCTCTGTGATTTGGTACCTTATTTTATAGAAATAATCGTAAATTGGCGAAGAAATTAGAAATATCCCGATCCCATGTATTTGGATAGGGGGAATCAGTCGCCTTTCTGACTTCAGCCCAGCCTTAAGAACTGTCTTCCAGTATTTTTTTCAGTCGATAACATAAATTATCATTTACCATTAGATAAAGTACACGGAATTTCATAATTATTCCGTGCGATGTCGACACTATATTTATCACGTGATTAAATGAAATGTGACATGTTAGGTTAATGTTCTTGGTTTGTTTAAGTATTACAACAATAACAGAAACTAAATTAAAGTTTATTATTAACAAAAGTGATTTCAAGAGTTTGAGAATGAGTAAAGGGAAAGAAGATAGAAATAAAAGTGATAAAAAATGGATGAGTGGCGGTTTTTCTTATTATAAAGTAAATGAATATGAAAGAAACGATGGTGTTGTTACGACGTAAGTGAATTATTCAATTCATTTCAATGTGATTGTAACAATAATTAACTTCAATTAATTTTCCTACTTTTAAACAATTTTCGTTTTCTTTTTGTATTTGAATATACAAGTATCAACATATTTTTTTACATTTTAAATTAAATAACTTCCACTGCTGTGAAATATTGTATATTGCAGAAATGATTTTCAATTCAATATTATTTATTTTACATAAAATTATTTTATATTTTTACAGACATTTCGCTTGTATCAAGGAGCACAATAAAAATTTTAACTGCCCAGCAACCGGGCACTTTATTAATAACATTTATTATACAAAAGAAAAAAAACATACAAACGAACCAGATCCGTTGTTAATACAGAGACGAGCAACCTATAAACGTGCGAAAGATTTGAGTGTAATACGTGGAATCAATGCAGGCCAAAATTATACTACATCTTTCTTAATAGAGTAAGTATTATATTTGGAGTTTTGGTTAATCGAATGAAGTAAGAATAATTCAAATCTGATTTTTTACACTTTGTATTATAGAAATAGTGAAATTGCTGAAGTTACACCACCGTGCAAAGTGCGTAGAACACTACAAAA